>NC_064550.1:22256761-22556761 GCF_023856365.1 Brienomyrus brachyistius | reverse complement strand
AACACACACCTGATGTCGGGATACTTCAGAACCTCCCCAGAATGCCTAAAAGGGAGGCCCAATGAAAGGAGACTCTTCCCATAAATACGCATATTTAAAAGTAATCTCCATTTGATTACACTCACTGCTGATATGTGTAGGACCATCGCAACTGCTAATCATTGAGAATCCTGAGAATTCCCGGCTAATCTGCTCATGAATATTAACAGGGAGCGACCTTTGCCAAAATTCCTCAACAGGGACTGGGATTTTTTTTTTTCCCTAGCGGTGACAGGAAGGAGGGTGGATGGCCAGATCTAGTTACCGGTGAAGAAAAAGCTTGGATCGGTACCCTGAAAGCACATGCCGGTCTCTTTGCCAGATGGGTGCAGGCCCTTCACACGCACACAGTGACTGCCATCAGCAGAGCACATGCCAGGCATGATGGGAAAAAATGCTCAAGTCCCAGAACACAACCGAAATCCAGACAGAATCAAACGCTGTTGAAACGTCCTTTGATTTCTAAGATGTACCTTCAGTCACAGTGAATCAGAAAGCTTCTGTACTGCCCCCCACCCACATACGTTTTTTTCACACGTTTGACTGACAGATGCTTGGATGTGAGATAAAGATAAAAAGTCCCACACAGACTGCAGGGACACCTAGAACGCTTGTGCTAATCTCCTCACCCTCCCCCACGGGCACGCTATCCGAAAGGGCAGCGAAAATAGGAGGGTTCCCCTCACGATGTGTATTGGGGGTTGGGGGCCGGGATGCAGAGGGGGCATCCAGGCTGCAAAGCGGAACGCAGTCTGGCCCGGTTTACTTTCCCCGTTCTTTTGTAGCCAGACTGGTTATACATACAGCCTGTCCCACCTTAACTCGCTCAGTGAGACCACTTTACGAGTTGAACATAGCACATGCCCCTATATGTCATGTTTAAGTGTCATAAATATTTATATACTCTTTATTACCGTTTCTTGCACGATGATCAATGACATCGTAATTTCTAATCTTTGTGTATGACACATGGATCATATAGCTGGAGATTCCCACAGAAATTCTTTCGCTTGACTTTTTTAGTTAGGACGTTCCAACTTAGGATAGACTGTTTCTATAGCCTCTCCATTCAGATTAGGAATGACTTTGAGTGACACTTGAATAAGGGTGGATTACTTCGGTATTTTGATTACTTAAGATCTGCTAGTGTTCAGCCTTATCAGGGCAGGTGTGGCTCCGTGGGATTGGATGCTATGCTGGGATTTGGAAGGTCGCTGGTTGAATCTCCTAGACCTCCTTAACCCTTGAGCCACACCCTTAACCACTTGTTGCTGTCTGACACCATCTGCTAAGTAGATGAAATGTATCTAAGCTCTGATACATCTAAGGATGTGTGGGTTCTGTCCCCTGTTCCCTCCATGGATCTTCTAAGCGATTTTTGATCTGTCGCCATGGACCACCCCCCCCCTTTCCCAGCATCCTTTGTCCCTTCTCTGACAATCCTCTCCCCACTGCTCACTTCTGCTGCCTGCATCCACCAAGTACATCTCAGTGGATAGAGATGAACACAGAACCCTAACGAGGGGGCTTTAGGGGGGTGTCGGCCTTAAATTGAAAAGCTCAGAGGAGCTCCAGTTCTTCTCGTGGTTTCTTTGGTGAGGATTTACTCCTCAGCGGGGCCCTCTTGTGTAAGACCGCTCGGTCGGCATTACCAACGTGATTACCAGAACACAAAGCACCCGGCAAGAGAGAAATCTTTAAATGGTGGGGGCCGTGACACTGCCACATATTGGGAGTTATAAATGGAGCAGGGGCTCAATAAATACTGCATTAACTGCCTCTCATAAAAAAGGAAAGCAGATCCCACAACAGGGCGATGTGGTAATGCGGCCATCTCCATAAAAGGTCTCCTCTTCCTTTCAGAGATTTTAGAGGAAATCCTTTGAAAGGAACTGATACTGGATCGGCGCCCTGGACCTGGGACCTTGACCCAATCAGGCACAAGGAGCACGGGGTGGTTCAGTGGACATGTTTGGTTCTGACGGAGGACACTATCCGTGGGATGGTGAAGATGGTTGAAGAATGATGGTGTGCTTTGTTGCCCTCCTCTGATAAGGTTGAATCAGCCTCCCGAAGGCAATCTTACAGATCCCTGGTCTCTGACAAATGATACATCATTTACGCAACCAGAGCGCTGAGAGTCCGCACCACTCCTGATGAGGACTGAAAGAGCCTAACAGCGCCAAACACCACGGTCGGAAGAGTGTAACAGCACCAAATACCACGGATTGAAGAGTGTAACAGTGCTAAACACCACGGTCTAAATAGTGTAACAGCGCTAAACACCACGGTATGAAGAGTGTAACAGAGCCAAACACCACGGTCTGAATAGTGTAACAGTGCCAAATACCATGGTATAAAGAGTCTAACAGCGCTAAACCCCACGGTCTGAATAGCGTAACAGCGCTAAACACTACGGTATGAAGAGTCTAACAGCGCTAAACACCATGGTCTGAATAGCGTAACAGCACTAAACACCACGGTCTGAATAGTGTAACAGCGCTAAACACCACGGTCTGAATAGTGTAACAGCGCTAAACACCACGGTCTGAATAGTGTAACAGCGCTAAACACCACAGTTTGAAGAGTGTAACAGTGCTAAACACCACGGTCTGAATAGTGTAACAGCGCTAAACACCACAGTTTGAAGAGTCTAACAGCGCTAAACACCGCGGTCTGAATAGTGTAACAGTGCCAAATACCATGGTATAAAGAGTCTAACAGCACTAAACCCCACGGTCTGAATAGCGTAACAGTGCTAAACCCCACGGTCTGAAGAGTGTAACAGCGCTAAACACCACGGTCTGAATAGTGTAACAGTGCCAAATACCATGGTATAAAGAGTCTAACAGCGCTAAACACCACGGTCTGAATAGTGTAACAGTGCAAAATACCATGATATAAAGAGTCTAACAGCGCTAAACACCACGGTCTGAATAGCGTAACAGCGCTAAACACCACGGTCTGAATAGTGTAACAGCGCTAAACACCACGGTCTGAAGAGTGTAACAGTGCTAAACACCACGGTCTGAATAGCGTAACAGCGCTAAACACCACGGTATGAAGAGTGTAACAGTGCTAAACACCACGGTCTGAATAGTGTAACAGCGCTAAACACCACGGTACGAAGAGTCTAACAGCGCTAAACACCACGGTCTGAATAGCGTAACAGCGCTAAACACCACGGTCTGAATAGCGTAACAGCGCTAAACACCACGGTCTGAAGAGTGTAACAGCGCTAAACACCACGGTCTGAATAGCGCAACAGTGCCAAATACCATGGTATAAAGAGTCTAACAGCGCTAAACACCACGGTATGAATAGTGTAACAGTGCAAAATACCATGATATAAAGAGTCTAACAGCGCTAAACACCACGGTCTGAATAGCGTAACAGCGCTAAACACCACGGTCTGAATAGTGTAACAGCGCTAAACACCACGGTCTGAAGAGTGTAACAGTGCTAAACACCACGGTCTGAATAGCGTAACAGCGCTAAACACCACGGTCTGAAGAGTGTAACAGTGCTAAACACCACGGTCTGAATAGTGTAACAGCGCTAAACACCACGGTATGAAGAGTCTAACAGCGCTAAACACCAGGGTCTGAATAGCGTAACAGCGCTAAACACCACGGTATGAAGAGTCTAACAGCGCTAAACACCACGGTCTGAATAGCGTAACAGCGCTAAACACCACGGTCTGAATAGTGTAACAGCGCTAAACACCACGGTATGAATAGCATAACAGCGCTAAACACCACGGTCTGAATAGCGTAACAGCGCTAAACACCACGGTATGAATAGCGTAACAGCGCTAGACACCACGGTCTGAATAGTGTAACATCGCCAAACAACATCCTTCCTATTACAAGCACTGCATCAGTGAATCACACACTGGCCCCTAACTGAGACTCTTCTACTCAGCCCTTGTACAGGTACTGGTCCATATTGTGACAGGCACTGATCTGTATTGATTGAAACCTGAGCAACATAACCGACCCAGCTTTACCAAGCTGATTAGTTTATTAAAGTCCCAAGTATGTAGATTAAAGAACTAGTTAAACACTCCAGATGGTGAAGTCAGTAAAACAGCGGGTTCCGATAAGGTAGAAAGTAAGCTCCTGGTAATACAGAGTGGAAAGGAGAGAATGTTCTACTTGTTTTCTGCTTGATGACAGGAAGTGGAACTGCATTGTGAAAAATCCCTGACCGAGTCAAAATCTGTCCCTCTCTTCTAGATTAAATGTGCATCTCCGTCAGAAGTCGTGTTAAATGGTTCATCTAGTTTAAAGGCCACTTTCTGGCCGTTACTTCGAAGTCGCTTCTATAAGCGGACTAATTTCGGTCTTATCAAAAGATCATTACTTCTTGGGTCTGCATATAACTGGCAGTCCGGTTTAATTACACCTCCCTCTGGTGCATAGGCGTCGCCCGACAAAAGGGACGCTTTCCCTTTAAGAGGGAGGCGGCCATCTGCCCAAACAAAACAAGCAATAAAAGGAGAGATTCCTCAAATGTGGCTCAATCCAAAAGCAGGTATATGAAAAGAAAACATTACTTTATGCCAACAAATGAGTGGAGTGACTCACTAACAGCCCCAATCAGCTGATTTTCCCTGTTGGGCACCCCCCCCCCCCCACACACACACACACACTCACATTGTCCTTTGCAGACGCTGTAGCTGAATCTTACAAATAATCTGCACTGAGGCAATATTACATTTTGCCTTAGTGCTTCCTTCCTAACAGACACTAATGTGAACTGGTACACATATAGGTGGGTTAGGATGCTGTGTCTGTGATCAGAAGGTTGTGAGTTCAAATCCCAGGGTTTGCAGAGTAGTGTCACAACTGGGCCCTCTAAAAAGGTCCTTAACCCTCGGTTGTACCAGGGTGTGCTTGGCCCAGCTTTCTCAATTGTACAGTGCCTGATGTTGCATACATGCAGTCTCACTGCTAGAGTCACCCATCCATTTCACCCATCCACCTTCCAAACACTTACCAGGCTCAAGGGAGGGTGTGGAGCCCATCCCAGGACGGAGTGCACCCTGGATGGGATGCTATGCTATCACAGAGACAACACTTAGTCTAGCTGCATGTCTTTGGACATCAGGAAACCCCACATGAAATGGGATTAACATTCAAACTCCAAACGCAGAGAGAAAAGAGGTGCAAGGAGGTGCAAGGGAACAGAGCCACCATGTCAATAATGAATCTTATATGTAGTACAAATTTAATAATGAATGTATTTAGATTTTCTGGTACCATCACTTATCCTATAAGGCTTATAGTTCTTAAGGGTAAGATGGATCTCTAAGGAAGCTAGCTCAGGTTACACGCTTCACTCTAAGGTACAACAGCAACCCGCTGTGCAATCGATCCTCCATTTATCTGACATTCGGGGACATAGATCTCAGCTTCTGAGCCAAAGACAGCCGGCCCGCATCCCCAGATTCGGAAAGGCGCTTATGTGCTCCGTGGGAAGATCATTACAAACAGGTGAAGAAACATTTTTTTTACTGTGCTGTATATGCAGCAAGCCACCTTCTCTGAACAACTTCAGAAAGCTATGCAAAGACTTTGTTCAAACTCTGCTTTTCTGCTGAGCTTCCACTTGTATCTTTATAAAGCACTAAAGCATTAAATCCTTGCTCTCTGTTAAACAACCACTAGGGTTAATTGTGGAACACAGCCAAAGTCCGTCTATTCGGAAAAGGGGAAACTCCCATCCTTGCTCAAGAATCTCATTTAATATTTCCCTCCCTCTGATGTGCTCAGGCTAGGGCTGCCTACAAATTGCCATGGAGAATCATGTGAGGCCTATTTTCTACATTGAGGAAAAACTTTATCAAGTTATCTAATTTTAAAATGACAACTGGGAGAGTTGAGCCAATTGGGAAAGCTAAGACAAAGGGGATAGCCCTGTCAATAGGGAGAGGTAAGACAATGGGGATAGCCCAGCCAATGGGGAGAGCTAAGATAATGGGGATAGCCCTGTCAATAGGGAGAGCTAAGACAATGGGGATAGCCCAGCCAATGGGGAGAGCTAAGACAATGGAGAGAGCTGAGCCAATGAGGAGAGCTAACACAATGGCGAGAGCCGAGGCAAAGGGGAAAGCTAAAACAAGGAGGATAGCTGAGCCAATGGGGAGAGCTGAGCCAGTTGAGAAAGCTAAGACAATGGGGATAGCCCAGCTAATGGGGAGAGCTAAGACAATGGAGATAGGGGATAGTCCAGCTCATGAGGAGAGCTAAGACAATGGGGATAGGGGATAGCCCAGCTCATGAGGAGAGCTAAGACAATGGGGATAGCTGAGACAACAGACAGAGTTAAGCTAAATGAGTATAACTGAGTAAACAGGAAGAGCTGAGCCTACTGAGACAGCTAAGACAATGGAGGGAGGTCTGAGCCAATGGGGCCAGCTGAGACAAGGGGGAGATCCAAGCCAGTGGGAACAACTAAGAAACCAGGGAGTTGAGCCGATGGAACAAACTAAGCCAAATGGAGACAGCCGTGCCAATGGGAAGATCTGAGCCAATGGGCACAGTTGAGACAAGGGGGAGATCTGAGCCAATGGGGAGAGCTGGGACAAATTGGAGATCTGAGCCAATAAGGATAGTTGAGAGAAGGTGTGAGAGCTGATCCTCACATACATGCATATATCAAAGTCTCTGGTCAGGATAGCTAATAGAGCCACCTGATTGGGGCTGGTCAGTGATCTTCATGCAGGGATTAGGGTGCTTTCTAAGGGCAGTAGCGATGGATAGGGGGTGGGCTGGAGGGGGAACAAGCAACAGAAGAGGGCAAGAAGAAATCTGGAAGAAAAGTGAACATGCAGCAAGTAGCCCCGGGTAAAGCAGACGGTGGCTCCATGAGAAAGTCCAGGCCTGTTCTGCAAAGGCCAGCTGCTGACCGCAGGCAGCCTCCAGACATGTGGGCAGGGAGATGACGGGAAACCCGCCCCCAGTACCGTGATATTTTCTGGCTCCTGTGAGAGGCAAAAGTTGACCCCCTTAGAGAGCTGCAATGTCACCGTGGATGCAAACTATCGATTCGCATGTGTTGTACAACCAGGAACGTACATTCCCGGGACAGTAGCGGCCTCCCTATGCCCTATGGCGGGTGGGGGGGGACTGACGACCCCGGGACGCCCGCTTGCTGTTCCGCAGCTTTCAGGCTGCCACGCCTCCATGCTTCGTGGGAGAATAACCTTCACTTTCTCTGCCCGCTGGCTGTTCTCCACCGTCAACGTGCCGGAGGCTGCCGTGCCAGAAAGGATTGCACCGCGCTGGCGGGCGAAGTGCAGGGGCTGTCAGAAAAAAACCAAACGGCAGTGGGGGGGTGGCACGAGTGATCTCATCGCTGCGGGGGCCGAGGTGACAGTGGCGCTTATGATCGCGTTAGAATCATTAAACCAAGCCAATTTCCACAGAAAATTAGCGCCTCTTCATACGCGTATTTACAGTTGGGTTTTCAACGTCTGCTTCAGAAATGTTGGCCCTCTCGCCACGTCTTCAGATCAAGCCCCCTCCATGGTCGTCTTACAGATGCCTGTCCCAGGTATCTATGGACGTCATGTTGTTCCAGGCAGAATGAACACCCTCAAATGAGACTTACTCCATATTGTATCATGCACAGGAGTAGAGGCTTCAGAGATGGACGGCGTAGGTGCAAGCACGCACCCAATTAATTTTGACACCCTGAGGTGCAGGGGAGGGGGGGGAGGTGTGCCGTTTATGGGCACCGGGTGATCGTGTGTTCGAAATGCGAGGCGGAATGCCCCGGGATGTATCTAAGTGTGACTCCGGTTCCCACGGAAACCAAAATAGCCCCTAACGCAATTCCACAGACGCCGCCTTTCAAACAGCCCCGCCTCTTCCTGTGACTCCAGGCAGCCTGAACCTGAACCTGAACACAGTCAAAACAGCAACCTGGGCAATAATTACACCCTGAATGTAACTTTCGGGCAGCGTGTGGGACAAGCCACTCGCTTGCCGTCCTTCCTGTCCTCATTATTCATACGCGTACCAGGCTAATTATGCATATTTAATACGGCTCAGATTCTTGTAAAACTTTGACAGCTTTCCTTTGACAAATCAGCTCACTGATAAATATGATTATTTTCCCATCCGTACTGATTAAGAATTAATGTGAGATAATGCAAGATTTTGCCATAAAGAGGAATGTGACTGGTCTTGACTATGGGTCTGTAAAGAGGGGCAAGTTTATCATTTCTGGGGCGTCATACAAAAAGTCACCTAATCAGGAGTCCTGGTGGCTCCGATTGCTGCATTCCGTCAGTGGCAAACATCGGTGCCTTTCTCCCGTTGCACCTGGGTTGTGAAGGTTGTGCCCTACAGGGTGGGTCTCCTGAAAGGAGGGGCTGTCACACCAGCCCGATATGTCCATATTAGCAGCTGCTTCAGAAGAGGCCATTCCTATGGATGTTCTTCAGTGTCGTCATCAAACCAGCCCATCTGCTAATCACACGTCTCTCACATTGGAGTGTAAAATGTTTCATTTTTGGTTCTGCTGATCTGTCACCTGTTTTGGATTCTGAGTTATATTTCTTCACAGTAATAGACCTGGAAGGAATGTTGAAGGAGATATGGCCATCCATCCATCCATCCATCCATCCATCCATCCATCCATCCATCCCTTGATCTTCTAACCACTTTTCCTGGTCAAGGTGCCAGGTCCTGAAACCTTTCCCAGGCCCCATAGCAGCACAGAGCCTATGCTGGATGGGATGTGAGGCTTACATGTAGATCACGTTAGACATCGCTGTTCCCTGTCATCCACTTAGGAGCTCTGTTCTCTCAGCCGTCTGTGGCCATGGTTACTGAGAACTTTCCAAAACCATTAAACCACATCAAGGAAGCATGTGTTAAGCTCAAATTAGCACTGACTCATCCGTCACTGACAATCAGCGCAAATTACCGGGCGGTGAGCGATGAGGGATCCTGGGGAAAAGCAAAGGGGAGCGATAAGGGTCCTCTCTGGGGCCCCCTGCTCCCGCGCGGATGCAGACCCCTGGCATGCGAAACAGCCGCGATGTCACAATGTCTGCCGGCATCGTGGCGCCGTTGTCGAGCTATCAAGCTACGGGGTCCAGAGCAAGAAAGAAAAACACATCGGAAGAAAGAGAAGGAGGGTGCAAGGATGGATATAAATACCCGGCACGGGGGCATCTTCGAGGGGACAGAGCGTGCTCATTCTCACTGCAGTGCGACGGGGAGGTTGAGGTTAGCGTTCTGCTGAGAAACGCCCTTCCTCCGGGGCGGCGATAAGGAGCAGGGAGGCAGATGGTACGGCCGGGCTCAGCAGATCCTCGGGCCCCGGTGACCGGAGAGTCACACACCCCTGACCGTCGCTCTATGTGCCAAGTCATCCCACCCACGTCCCCTCAGTGCCGTCCCCGTTAAACCGGCCGCCCCTGCCATCCTGTCGATCCAGCGCTGCTGATCCGAGCAGCACCGCAAAACGGACTTCATCCTTCAGTCCTGAAAAGGGCAGCGATTCCCCAAAGCGCCGTCAGGATTTTGGGAAAAATTGCAACAAGGGGGTACCGTTATGAATCAGTATAGTTACTTGCGATCCCCCCCCCCCCCCCCCCCGCCCCCACAGTGGCACTGCGGATCAACGTGACAGTGACATTATTCCGCAATTAGGGATTTGTTTACAACAGACAACATTGACTAACGAGCAAAATGAACATCAAATCCAAGACGTTTGAGTCCAAAACTCACTCAGAACCTTAAGTTCACCAGCTGTCATTGCTATCTAACATTGCCAATCCGAGGAGCATTTATAACAAAAGCCACGCCCCACGTAATTCCATTATCCAATAAATAATCAAACCTAATTAATTATTCATGATATTAAATGCCCCTCCTGTATTGCAGGGCTCCATTGCTCGTAATGTATTATAGCCCAGTGGCTCTGTTATTTAAACAGAGAAACACTCATTAATCCTCTGAATCAATAAGATTCATGAAAACCTTAGCACCACCCCACAGCCTATTGAACGTGCACAAACCCAATAGACTTCCCAGTGACTTTTATAAACATTCTAAAATCGAACAAATAAAAATTCTGCCGTGAAGATGTTTGTTTCACCCTGCACCTCATGCAATGTTTATTAGATCAAACATGCTCACGATTCAAAGTAGGAATGTTCTCAAATGGTTCTCTGTCAAATGGTTTCAGTTATACACTGGCTAGCCTGCAGATCAGGTATAAAAAATTAATTTGCTTAGTATTTACAATGTCTTATTACTTAATAATCACTTTTGGGGTATGTAATTATTAAGAATATAACCTGAAATTTCCATCTGGATAAATGAAGTGTTTATCCATCCATCTATCTAATACAGGTATCCATCGACTTACACCTGGGTTACACTCTGGTAGTGATGATGTAAATCATTCTGGGTTTGGAGCAGGTTTTAGCTATCGAAAAAAGTTTACTTGTTTTTGAAGGAAGACAGGAATCGGGGCTAAAATACTGGAGGCTGGGCTTAGAATGCTAGGTGCTTTAGCCCCGAGTGATCGGACCTAACGACGTCCATGGTTTGGAGAGGTCTAATAGTGTAACGCAAAATTCAATATCACAGACACTAAGATAAACCTCCACAGAGGCAGCAGAATCTGATTGTTTTGGTTGGCGTACCATGCCACTCGCGTGGTACAATGTGCCCGCTAATGTCCACTGTGTCTACAGACACCTCTCGATAAACTTTATAAAGGCTCTTAAGGGACCTTGGACATAAGTACGATCGGATGTTTCTCGACAGGATATAAGTCGATGGATGATGTGCTTCGTCTCCTTCTTACTCTGGTACCGCCGTGTAGAAATATACCCCTGTGTTTAAAATGGCTGCGTCTTACCCACAAAAGGGGCCCTTTGCATGAGTCTCTTTTTCTCTTTTCCTTTAATATCCGCTTGGTGAGTTTGAATCCATGCAGGCCTGGGCCCAGCTCCATCACAGTCAGAACCCCCCCCCAAGTCCCCCCCAAGCTCTCGGGTACCGGATTCCTTCTCACGGCCCCCGTGTGGCATGGAGCGGGCCGGATGGTTAAACAAATTCGAGCTCATGTCTCGCTCCCCCTTTACAAAGCCAGCTCTCCCCCCCCCCCCCTACTCTCCCCCTCCCCCCTACTCTCCCCCTCCCCCCTACTCTCCCCCTCCCCACCGGCTCTCTTCGCTGCGCCTTAATTGCCGTGCCACCTGTGCAGAGCGTGCTCCGTGTGCCTTAGCCCTGTTCGCCTGACAGCTCAGCCAATTACCTTGACGGCTCTCTGCCAGTCAGGCCTCCCAGGTAACATGGAGCCCCCCCACCGTTTACAACACAGGGGGGATCAAAATACAAAATACAATCCGCACCTGGCTGATGGAAGGCGCACACCAGACCCATGTGCACCCCCAAAATCAGTCTGCGTATGGGGCCACCCTCTGAATCAGACTTAACCACCCACTGCGAAAAACCAAAACAAAACATGAAAGCGATTTATAAACGGCTCACCTGAACCACTCTGTGATGCTGCCAGCGTTTCAAACTCTGCGGTCACCTCCTCCAGCTAAACGCCTTTTTAGTTTGACAGCGGTTTGACAATAAAGCCCGTAATGTGATGGAGCAGAGGCACGATGCGTAGGAGATGCGTCGGCGCGGCTGCTGGGCGGCCGCAGAGAACGTCCCTCCTGTTTATCATCACTTTGATCCGGCCTCGGAAAGCGCCGGCCTGGCGCTTAGTGATAGAGAGCCGCTTCTTCTGCATTAATAGAGACTCTCTGGCTGTGTGCCAGGACTCGGCGGCCCTTACGAACATCATCTCCCCCATTAATTAGTTTTCAACAAGGTGCTACAGTGGGTGGAGCCATATAAATGTGGGCGTGATCAGATGGAACCACAGACGGGGACAAATGGCTCAGGGGGTGTGGCCAAGCTGCTCTTAATGCCTGGCCTCGTTTTACACTCACAGTCTGCCCTTGAATGAGCCAAACCATAACAACTAGCTATTTCTCAAATATACTCCTCAAATATACTCCTCAGATACACTCCTCAAGTATACTCCTGAAATACACTCCGCATGTATACTCTTCAACTGTACCCTCTAAGTATACCCCTTTAAGCCTTTTAGTAATTAATTTAAGCATCCGCATAATGAGGAACTCAAACAGAGTCAATCTTATTGATTTTTGCTCTAAATAAATGATGCTAATTAAAAGCTTGTGGAGATCCAGCACTAATTAATTTGAGACTTTCATTATTTTTTCAATAAATGCACAAAAATCTGCCATTTCCTCTGACTTTTCTCAGAACCAAAACAATCCCACAACACCACAGCCTTTCATGACGGCACGTTTGGTCGAATCGCGCCATACATACTAATAAGAGCAAACAGTAGCATACATCTCCACTTGAATTATTTTTTGCTTTGTTAAGCCATGTTATATGAACCATGATATATATGCTACCTTTATATATTGCTGAGAAATATCTATTTTTGCTGAAGACATTGAAAAATTTAATCTTAGTCTTCTTAAGGCAGGTTAAGTAACCAAGTTAGTTTAATAAATCACGATACCATGCCAAAATTTTACTCCAAAGCTAAGAGAAAGCAGTAACCCCCCACCCCACCACCCCCACCCCCCCCCCCAGTTGTGATGGTGATGTCAGAAGGAGTGAAGAGGATCTGGTACCCTTGACGATCTGATCCTGCCATTGCTCCTTCTCCGTGGCCTGTGTAATCAGTGCCCTGTTTTGTTCCCCTTAATTCCTGCTCATTCTAATCCCCAAACCTGTAATCTCATCCCCTGTAATCACTTCTGCCGTTCAGCGTTGACATATCAGTTTCACAGCCCCCCCTCCCCCCACTAGTTTGTATCACAGTCGCCGAACCTCATGCCGGTATGACCCTGACAAGATAAACTTTTATAAATAAACTTTGTCAGCTTGTTCTGCGGGTGACCATGGCAGCTCAGTGGGTGGTGCTGTTGCCTCACACATCCATGGTTAGGGGTCTGAAACCCACCTCTGCTGAGTGTGACTTCATTCTCTCCCGGGGCTGAGCAGGATTTCCTGCCCCGCAGCCCAGAGTCAAGCGGATAGGCTAACTGCTGTCTCTAAATTGCCTGTAGTGTATGTGGGATTGATGGATGGATGGATGGATGGATGGATGGAAACATCCCGCATTCCTGTTCTGTAGAGGCTGTGCATTCCAACCCATTTATCCTTAATACTCTCGTATCTTTCCTGCAGTTCACATCCAGTTTTGCTTAGGAGTTTCTGCAGGACACGCTTGACCAGTCGCTATAGAGCCAGCTGGAAAATCCGCCCCTAATCCTCAGTTATAGTCCATGTCTGGGGTGCAATCAGCCAGAGAAGGCCCCCGAGAGACAGACGCCATCCAGCAGGCCGGCCCCTGCCTATCCCGGGCGCTGGGGCACCTCCAGGCACGGAGAAGATTAGCTTCAAACAAAACCTTTTTTTGTGTCAACTGTCTCAAAGGTGTTGTTTGGGATTACGGAGGGAATGATGGGAGCTACAGAAGATGAGATGAGGTCGTCATGCATCTCCTCTCGGGGCTCGTCCAGCGGGATTAAAAAAAAAAAAAAAAGGAAACGCTGTGAGAAAGTGAAACAATTTGGGGTTTAAAAGTACTTGGAGGGAATCTGGGAGGACAAACATGACATTTCAGGGGTTTGATGTTGCACCTGCAGTGAAAACTAGTCCAGGGCCAATGAGGGGCAATTCAACTAAACATAATTCTAACAGCCAGGGCCAAGTCAAAGGTGAAGACTGGGCAGTAATCTCTTCCTCGATATTCTGCCTAAAATATCTCCAGGAACAAGGTAAAACAGCGTCCAGGAAGTCACAAAGAACACCTACCTGACTAACTAGCTGAAGTCAGTGATTGGCTCCAAAATGATAAGGACGATTAGCAGGAAAGGGAATGCAATGTAGACCAGTATAAGAGAATCCAGAGCTCACTGAGAAGGACAGGAATGCCTGCCTGTTTGTTAAAAGCCACCTGAATGTTTCCGGAATAATGATGTACCGTCGAATGAGTCCACAGTCGGGTTCTTCTGCTGACATGAGCCCCGTTGTGTCTGGTGAAACCCAAACACTGCATTCTGCACAAAGAACGTCATTCCACTGTGCAATCACAGAGACAGATGTCACGGTTTGGACATCTTCTACAGCGTCGGACCACAAAAGCTTGAAGAAACCATATATTCTGCCCTACAGCGCAAAAAAAAAAAGCAAAGACTATAGGAGAACACCAGGCCTGTCTGGGAGCAGAATGCCAATGTTCGGCCGGGTCAGCAAGACTAGACATACGTCTACGTCTGAATCACAGAGGAACAAGGAGATATTCTGGCCTGGTCAACACCCAGACTTTGGGTGGCTCAGAATGAGCAGTTGGTTTTTGAAAACCCCGAAATGTCACTGAGTTTTAAGCACCACAGGGCCAAAACTCCCCCAAGGTATTCTGCCAGACTGACTGATAATTACAGCAGTTGCTTGTAACAGTGGCTGCAGAACGTTGTTTTAACCAGTTGTGGGGAGTGTGAGCGAGCGGTGACCATTTCCACACTGCCCCTGGGTGTTGCACTGAAAATTAAATGTAATTGCATTAAATGATCTCAAATAGTATCAAATCTCATTACTTCATCACTCGGGTTCTGTTTCATGAAGTTTTTGTTGAAGATGTGGTAGTATTCAATTAGGCTGAAAGTGCGATAAAATGGAAATATCCATATAGTACTGAAATTATTTTTATGGTATTGAAATTGATGAAAGATAATAGTGTCACTACTGGTGTAATATCAAATAAATATCCAAACTTAGACAGACTGCTACATGCAAGATACTGCGCAGTAGTACAGAGATGTTTGACTATTTATGAGCCAGATGAAAAGGCTGCTGTGTGTGATATTCAAAGCCAGAGTAGGTGGACTTTTCTGTGTAACCTGGGGATTAGATCCCACACATGGGTGAGGAGCAGGGAGTCGGCAAAGGTCCCTCAAGATGCGCCAACCTTGTTGATCAGTAGGCAGCATCGCCAACATTCTTCCCTCCAAAGAACGCCTGAGTATAGAGGAACGAATGAGGCCGTGATATGAACACTTGGCATTGCTGAACCTCAGCTTCCTTCGACAGTCTGCTCTTGACGTGGCCACAAAGGGATCTCACCTGATTAACTCTGACAAATCGCCCCTTTCTCTACTGGCCGTAGGGTCGCATAGAAGAGAACATGCCACGGAGAGGGTTTACCCAACACGACGGCAAGGACAGCATGTCAGCATAACATTCTGTAAGTATTTCGAGCAGGCTTCAGGATAAGTCCGGCCAATATGGTCCACAGGCAGCAGATGCACGAGTCGTCTCAGAGTTCAACACTGGCAATTAGCCTCTCTGATCAAGAAGACGGAAATATCCCCCTTGGCGGGAAAACAGACGCGGCTTGGCGCGGCAAGGTGTTCGGCGTGTGATCTGAGTTTAAAGCCCACCAGACCATCTGTTAACGGGAGCTCTTCGGAGAGGAGGTGCTATCTGACAACTTGGAGATCCGACTTCCCCTATCGCTCCGACGGGGAACGTCCCTGTGCTCCGCGACTCGGGAAGCTGTGATTGGCAGTTGCTATTTTTAGGATGCAGGAGCAGGACACAAATGGTGAGGTATTCACCGTGGAAACGGTGAGAATAGTGAGCCGGACCGACATCTCTCGTTCGGCGAACTGACATTTGGTGTCGTCAACAGCGTGTGAACAAGGACTGGCTGATAACGATTGTGTGAATGCGCAGTATAATTACCGTACTTGAGCGCAGTTTAACGACTGTGAAAAATGTATCTCAGGGGCTTCATGCACCCTGGATTCTAATTATCGGACGCATCTACGTTAGATTGGTTTGAGTGAGGGATACGTGCATCATGTCGGAATTCATTTCAACGAGAGACACACTCTCGACGTGAACTCCCAGGTTAACGAGGAATTGTTCTACTTGCTATTTACTCATAGTGAAGCATTACGAAACATCCGTAAACGGCCTCGTCTCGTACAGAAATTGAGATAAATGGTTTGGCTAAGAGGACAAGCCATGAGCAGTCAAAGGGCTTTGCGCTCACACAAGTGGCAACTTCTCGCACCAACTTTCGCAAGCCGGCTCTCAGCTTCTCCGTAGCCTATCTCTTGACACCAGGGGCCGGAATACGTTAAGCAGTACCAAAACATACTGATGCCCAAAAATAGAATTATGGGGGAGGTGGGGGGGTGGTTTATTTTTAGGTCACCGTGACGGGATCTTTCTGAGCTGAACATGTACCGTAGGGCATCAGCTTCCCACCGATGGAAGAACCCAAAAAATTGGGCCGTGAAGATGCCGGCCTCAATGTTTTCTTCCGTGTTCCTGCTATCGGTGGGTTGGACGCTGCTCTGTGCCCCGGCCGACGTGCAGGAGCTGGGAGGAGGGGCTACTCTGACCTGGCAAAGGTCGGCAAAGGACAAGAAGGAAACCGATGCAGATGGCAGGAAGACGAAAAAACAAAAAACGAGAAGGAGATAGGGAGCTGGCACGTTGATGGCGTTCTCGCAAACCGTTACCCGAATCTCGGGGAGAGCTAATGCCACACCGAAAGACTGCGAGGGCCGGTTATGCGGGCTGTCGCTCTCCTGGGGGCGGCAGCCCCTGCGCTCTTCTGAGTTCCCGGGAAATGGCCGCTACTCTTGCCGTGCCTAATTTCGCCTCCTCTCCCGGCTCAAATTGGACCCTGGAGCCAGAGGGCCAACAGCTCACTGGGAGTGGCCCGGCCGCGATTCCGGGAGTACAGCGAGGCACAGATCTAGTTTGGCCTGGAAATGCATTTCACGGGGAAAGTACAGAGGTCATGCAGTCCTACAGCATGAAACACGGTCACAGATGTCCTATATTCATATGTTTATATATGCATTTAGACTCTTATATGTGTGTGTGTGTGTGTATATATATACATCTCCAGTGTCAGCCCAAATGCCCTGGCTGCCCCCAGGACAGGCCCCAGGCTCCCCAGGACCCTGAACCGGCTAAGCAGTTACAGAAGATGGATGGACAGATAGATGCTTATTACAGGTACTGTGTGCAGCCCAGTTTATTCCTGCGATTTCTGCTTTCCAAGAACAGTATCCTGTGCTACACCACGCACATCAAGCATCAAGACTTCTGGGTATATAAATCGCTATGAGGTTAATGGCTTCGTTTTATTCAGGTTTCTGTTCACCTGTAATGAGTCAGAAGAGGGGCGTCAGAGGAGAGGCTGGTGCGTCGGGAGCCGCGTCGCAGCGCGGTAGAGTGACACACAGGGGGCGTCGCTGTCAGTCACTCTATATCCCGGTGGGGGGGGGAAGGGGGGTGCAATTCACAAATAGCCTGACAGCCAAGCTGACACTGACGCTGTACTGCCCCCAGTCACTCCAGAGGGGTGAGACGACGAGAAGGGCGGTCTAGAGATCCAAGACAAAAATGAATGCTGTCCTGCAAAGACAAAGGGCCTTAAGATGGGGGGGGGGGGGCGAGTGGGGGGGGGGGGGAGCAGGCCCTGTAAAGTAAATCTCCTCACTGTGAGAGCAGCATTGTCTAACACTGCCCGGGGGGAGGACAGAGGCGCTGACATAGTGTTTTTGGTCGAGGTGGCACCGCTTCCGTGGGAGTGATGGGGGGGGGGGGGGCGATTTAAAATCCAAGCATGAACTCACGGTGGGGGGTACCTTCCCACTGACACAGTCGTATTTCAGGGCCACCGTTTGGCACTGTCACCAAATGGCCGGTCGTTTATGGGGGGAGCACAGAGGGTTCCTCAGCCAGACCTGGCAAACCGATCACAGGGTTGGTGCCATCAGAGCACGGCAAGGTCACTCTGGAAATATTCCTTCAGGAGACTTTAGGGAGGGGGCACATATTTTCTGTGAGCTGTAACTGCACGGTTTAAGATGACTGATAAGTGCACATTGAGTGTGTATAAACGACAAATTAACAATATGATTAAGGGCAGTCTAAATGTGACTAACTGCAGCATGTTCTGTCAGTGGCTAAAGTCTCCTGTAATGGATGGACACTCTGTCCAGAATGTCCCCTGCCCGATGTCCTGTGCCTGCGACTGACAGGGCTCAAAGTGCAGCGACACCAGCGGGAGCCGAGGCAGCCGGTGCCTGCCGGACGGAGCCCCATGGCCGCGCTGGCCGGCTCGCCGCAGCCCGCTGGGCTCGCTTACGCCTGCCCGCCGTGTGAAAAAGGGCCACTTAAACGCAGCTGAGCTCTCAGCGTCGCAGCTGGGCAGTGCTGTCACCCCACGCTGGCATTGGGGAAGGAAAGAGAGCGCTTTAAAAGCAAATAAAAAGGTCAGGTTCCGAGGATGAAAAGACCGCGTCCGCGCTCCACTGGGTTGTAAAAATGCAGCCTGTGTTTCACATTAGAAAATTGTTTTAAAGCGCCATTGATTTAGACATTATCTAACGGTTTTTTGAACACACCGAGACAGAAAAACAACATGAACTACCCAATCGCCCAAGGAAACATTATTAACATTTTAGGATATTATATATGAATACATCATGAATGGTATGACGGAAATAACTGATTAGTATAGCAGTTCATTGATTTATTGAAGGGTTTAGTTACCTGTAAATCGGAGTTGAAAACCCATTTTTATGTTGGTTATTGTTCAACAAGCCTTTTACATAAACTTCTATAAGGTCCCGTGCTTCGTTTCTAACCCATAGGTACCACTACACCACCCACGGAGCTCCTATGTATTAATCGTGTAATATCCACGTATAAACCTTATATATGTAAAGCCAAGTAAATATGTCCCTGTGCTGTTTATAATATCTTTGTAACAGTATTCTCTTGCACCCTGCTTTCCATTCAGTTTGTCACACTGTATACCTTTGTTCCAAGATTGCACCCAACACTAACAAACTGAACACGAATACGTGTCTATTTCGTAGCAAATGTCGCAAGTGAATGATGTTAGTGTATTTAAAGGAAAGGTGTGCGTTTTTTTTTTAATTAAAATGCTACATAGGAAATGTTAGAATGTTACGTTAGACTGAAAGCCCCAGCAGGGCGGGTTCACGCGCCGCTTTCCATTTCAGCACCACGTCTCTCTGTGAACTAACTCCGAAGATGCTGATCGGAAGCCGCGGTTCTCTTTTGCTTTTCCCCGGCATTACATCGCTTCTGTATTCTCGATACCTGACATTTCCGTCCGTCTCTTAAGTCCCTAACACTTTCACCGAATGTATCAGCTTTAGCCATAAAGACTTCGTGGTCGCTCAGGCTCGGAAACGATCAAAGTCGGGCAAAACTAAAAAAAAAAAATTTAAACGTTGTCTGGCAAAATCATGACTAACCAACTTCTAGCCACACATAGACAGTATTTATTCCTATGGTGCCTAGATTCCTGGGTCTTGATGAACAGTAAGAAATGCCGACAGTAAAGCGTACCCAACACAAACAACGATACCGCGCGGGTCCAACGCTGACAATATGAAAAATGTCCCAGCTGGATGTTATTTTAAAATCTGCATGACAGCAAAATTTAATAACTTTCTGCTGTTGCAATTAAACTACAACTGAACCAATATCCCGACTGATTCTGCCATATAATTACATATTCATGCCTTTGTATTTTCTATTGTGACAAACCATAGGTTATAGAGCACAGTCTACCGAGGGCTGCATCATTATTGTGACTGCTGCTGTTGTAATGTAACTGTTGTAATATAACTAATACACGCGCTCTGTTTTATAATTATTATTTTCTTATCGTTATTTATTTCCACACTTGGCATTGCCATGCGGCGTCGCCTTAACGTCCATTTCCCACCAGCATTTCCTGGATTTTTTTTGTCCGATAAATGAGCGATTAAGGAAGCATGCCCTTACCGTCCACAGCCATGGAGGGTGGGAGAGAGGATCCGTCAGCGGTCGCCTTCAGAAACGGCCCCCCATGCTTGCGAGGTGCAACCCGGCGGCGTTCAAAGCGACCCGACGCTCCACGAACTGGGCTGTGCGAGACTGACTTACTAGCGACTCCTCTCCGCCCGGATCGCTGTCATCTGGGGGAGAGGGGGATGAGGGGGAAGGGGGGCGAGCTGCCGGAAACGCGGCGCCTTCAATCCCCTCCCCTGTATACCTTGATCACCCGAACCGCTGCCGGGCGGGCAGAGATACAGCGTCCTGCGGCGTACTCACCGTGTAAATGTGTGGGGCAGAGGTGTCGTCATGTAATCTGTACTGACATTATGAAATTGTCTTACAAATAATATAACACCTCCCAACTAATAATTAATTTTGTAATAATGTAATAGAAGTAATTGATTTGATTTAGAGACATCTAATTGCCGATAATAGCGCATAAAATGCGTAATTATATGCCTCGAAATCAAATTAATCACATATTTTCCAGGATAATTTTACCCATTTAGGTAAGGCGGATGTTTCCTGAAGCAATTTGGGTTAAATATTTGGCCTAGAGATTTTATCCTTATTTGACATTTGGCCAAAAATGCAATATTAACTAATATTTAAACTGAATAGATTTGCCTTATAAACTCCAGGGCTGGTCAATCCTATAGGCGACATAGGCGAGTGCCTAGAGCACCAACATCTGAAGGGGTGCCGACTTGCCAGCCAGTTTCACTTTGCCTCCAATGGGGGGCGTCAGTGAAGATTCTCACATAGGGCGACACTTCAGCTTGGACCATTGCTATTCATATTATTAATACCCATCCTGTTTCATAACCACTTATCCAGTATGGAGTCACAGTTCATCTGGAACTTGTGTCCCAGGAAACACAAGGCAGTGGGCAGGGGTCACCCTGGATGGGATGCCAGTCCATTGCAGGGGACACGCTGGGTGGGATGCCAGTCCATTGCAGGGGACACGCTAGATGGGATGTCAGGCTATTGCAGGGGTCACTGCTACACTAAGGCACATTTCTGAGACACGGTATCACCTGACCGCGCCTTTTTCCACATTTGGGGAGGAAATATGAGGGCCGAGAAGGAATCTGCACATGGGGAGGACATGCAAAATCTGCAGGCAGAAAGATACGCCACTGTTCATGAAAGAACATTATGTCAAATATAATGACACTAAAGGTGAAAATACAGCGTTTTACCACTGAGGTCTCCCACCTTAAGTGTTTCAGGTTTAATTCTACAGAAGTGTGTGGAGGGATTTCATTACTGCTCATCATCATCCTCTGGATTTCTCTCGGCATCCAAAGATGTGCTTTACGTGAACTGGTATGTGTATGAGAAGATAAACATTACTGAGCCTAGCAGAAAATCAATAGAATGGCAAGTAGCGGCGGGATTTGAACCCACACCCCCAAGACAACTGGAATCTAACTCCAGCACCTTGGACCACTCCGCCACAGCTCGCATCTCCCCATAGACACCACTCCAGCTGTCGATTGTTTCATACCCTCTCCTTCTCAACATAGTCTCCTGTGATCCAGCATTAGAGAAACAAGCAAAATAGATTTCTTGGTTCTGAATGGTCAGGAGGTAATTGCATTAATGTATTATATGATTGTAACATCTCTCAGCCTCCTGTGAAATTGGTAACTTCAGGATTAAAGAGTTCAAATGTTTCCTGGGTATTCAAGCCAACTGACTGGGCATAATAGGTCTCCTTTATTCAGTGTCTCGGAAAATTCAGGTATTATAGAAAAGCCCCTTTTCACTCACCCTGCTTGCTGAATGGGATGTTGAGTCCACTTACCATCCAGTGCGTCAGTCGTTTCGCTTTTGTTCAGTCTGTTTGGTACCGAGTGCTTGGGAGACCAGGAAACAGACATAGGTGTTACATCCCTGTGACTGCGTAGGGAGAGAAGGGCGTAACGTGCAACACGACGACGGGGGTAGAAAAGCAAACAAAAGGCAAGGCAAAAGTTACATATACAGTACGGCCTGATTTAATGCCACCTATAGGACATTTTACAGCATAGTTACAATATTTTGCAACACTGTAAATACACTGTAACCATCCCCAAGCCCAGTTGGATTGCAGGCGGCATCAAAGAAAATAATGACAGTACAAAAGAACCTTTCTTCTCTAAAGTTTAAATTCTTCTCTTCGACTAACAGACTTCAGGGAAAGCAAACGAAATAAAACGAGACACCCTGTCTACCTGAAGATAAAACACTGAGGCCGTACCCACCTCTAGTCTAGTGTGGCTACACAGCCAACGTCTGGCACTGTGCCGGGGTGGATTTGACCACAGATGGGCAAATTTTATCCTGACCCCTACCCCAGGCAACAGGTATAAATATCCGAGGAACTTTCTTGAATAAAAACTGTGCCCAGGCAGGTCAGCATAAATACATGTGTGCACAGAGCACAGATAATCACAGAGCATCGATGAGCATAGATAATCACAGGGTACAGATGAGCATAGATATGCACACAGCAGCAAGGCAAGGGGGTGCTGTAAGTTTTTTTCTTTCTAGCTGGTTGATGGCATCCTGGGGGCAGGGCCAGAAGCAATTAACCAACCCAGGTCTTCGGTGCTCAGGATACAGGTGTGCAGAAGCTTACCAGGAGGGGAAGATTGTAACAAAGGGCACATGCACATACTCCCCTTTTACCAAACCAAAGTCTGTAACCTCCCTTTGTCTGGCCGGACAGGAACAACGAAGACTTTGAGATGTACGTGTAGTGAAGATACAGGGGCTCGTGACATGGAAAAACACCTAAGATCCTAACAAATCTCACAAGGATTTGTGTTTGATATTTTTTCTAGTATTGAGATTGGCTACTGATGTATGAAAAATAGTAGTTATATGATAATAGGCTGCAGCTCTGTGCATTTACCGTCAGCTGGTGCGTTCGGTGTTTACAGAAGACGACACAAAGCTTTTAGGTATGACGTGCTCAGTGTCTGTGTTGGCGAACGTCCAGCTATGAGGACGGTATGCGCAGCTGGCTCTCTGGTACCCAAAATGCCAACTGGCCAGCGCTGCATAATCAGGGCTATTTTTGGACATTGGGAGAAAGCCGGATATCAGCTGTGATGCTTGATCCGGGCTGGGGACTTGCACAAGGCAAAATGAGCAGAAAAGACAGGCATTAAGAACAGCACACAATCAAAGCAGCCTCTGAAGTCTTCAGAAAGGGAGCCTGTTTCTTTGAGGTCAAGTGCTGGAAAACAGCCCCGCCAACTCGTCGTTCTTTGTACTTTAAACTGCACTTTTTTATTTGTTCCAGCCCTGGGATGCATAACAGGGACAGCATGAAACATTCACCTAATGGTTATGTCCACCGCAGAGTTACAGTCCAACGTGACAATGATGTCCCCGGTTTCATAAACTAGCAGGAAAAAAACCCGAAGCTCTTTGATGTGTATTGAGACCAACAGGCGGGATTGCATATCTATCTATCTATCTATCTATCTATCTATCTATCTATCTATCTATCTATCTATCTATCTATCTATCTATCTATCTATCTATCTATCTATCTATCTATCTATCTATCTATCTATCTATCTATCTATCTATCCATCCATCCATCCATCCATCCATCCATCCATCCATCCATCCCTGAATAGCACAACGGTTTCAGAAAATGGATGGATGGATGGATGGATGGAATGCTTATCTTCATCAAATCCAAGGTGATCCAAATGGATGTGACTATCCCGATATCCTTCAAAGGCAGGTCAACCCATCGGGTTTATGGCTGATTGGGAAGTTCTCCATTCTCCAGTAAGATAACGACCAAAAAGTGAACTTCCACATTGTGCAAGAAGTATCGTGTGAAGAAGAAAAGTGAAAGAGACACTGAAAGTAATAATCAGGCCTGTCCAGGCATCAACCGCACAGAACATGTAAAGTCAACGCAAAGCAACAAGCAAGCACCCTGCGCATCTGAGGAAGAGCCGGGAAGCTCCATCAATCGATTTCCTGCCAAAACTTGTTAGCCAATTGTCACATGCCTGTGAAGATGTTTTCCATATGAATGGCAACTATTTTGAGAAATCCACGAGTTAGAGACAATTTCAGTATTCTTGAGTACTTCTTATGTTTAATATTTTGTTATAACGTACTGTGTTTTTACATTTTTATGTAGGTACAGAATATATATTGTAAAATAAAAGAAACCTACAGTATCTACACGGGAAGTTAGAGACTCTGAACAACATCAGAGACTGATACAACAGCATGGAACTGGTGAAGCGCTTTGGAATATTTAATTACATTTTTAAACGTTTCTAAGAAACGTTCAGAAGACTACAATGGACCTCAATTTATAGTTCCAAAAAACATCAATCCATTTATCCATTCATTTTGGCATGAGTGCTTTTCCCAGTTCAGGGTGAACAGATATTACAGAAACACACTGCAGGAAGAGAGCTGACAAGACACCCAGTCAGAAATTTCGTAGCAGGGGAAGACAGGCCGGTTTAATTTCAGTTTTATCTGAGGCATTGATTAGCACTAATAGTCCTTAAGGAAAGAAGGTCACTCAATATCAGGGCCCTCGTTCAGCAGGCGTCTGATAAATGGAGAGGCGATTCAAGCATCGAGTTAACTTTCAGAAGCTCTGCTGACTTACATCAACAAGAGGACAAGAGGAGTCCGCTATGTAGAGCATTGGGGTGTGGTGTATGGCTGAGTGGGCTAGGCCTCTGTGTCTGTGAGCAGAAGGTTGTTGGTTCGAGACCCATCCTCTGCATAACAGACACGTCTTCGTTGGGTGTTTGAGCAAGTCCCATAACCACCGCTTTATAACTTAATGACAGGTGAGTGCGGAGCTCATCGCATGACTTTGCTTCTCCCCGGGGCGTCCACACCCTCAACCATCTTGGCTTTGTTCTTCATGTTACATGTACCAGAACACATTCTTGAGAGTCATTCTCACACTCACTCTGTTATTACCCTTTTCTGATTGCTACCTGTTTGGAGGAGACCATTGTAAAAAAAAACGTTAAACGTGTTTTCAGCATACTCCCTTGTAGTGACTGTTACTGGAATCACAGTCAGAAGCACGGAGGCCCTTTGTGAAATTTGAAGACCTTTTGTAGCATCAAGCCCCTCATCTGCCTACACTTCTCCTGCGCCTCCATTTCCAGCCATCCGTCCCTGCGGCCTGGAGATAATTCCCCTTTTCACCTCCGCAGCTTATTTTCGTAGTAGGTCTGCCACGCTGTCCAGGGTGTCGTGTGACAAAGGGCATACAGTAAATATCCTCGCCTTGTGGATCACCCTAACAAACTGAGAATTAGCGCTAATCACGTCAACGGATTTTCTGCTCCTATCGCCATGGTGATGCTGCCGTTAAACACCCGGCCTGCGAGAGTCGTCCCACAGTCCACGCTGGTGATGGAGGCCGATGATGGAGTACTGAACCTTGGGCGACGAAAACGCTTCAGACTGGATTTATAAGGCCTAGGAGCTGTCGCTGCTATCGCTGCCTGTTTCTACACGTCTCCGCTTGCCGAGGCTCACTTCCCAAGGCCCAGATTTTACAGCTCAGGTCGAAACTTGGTCCCGAGGCTCGTCAGCCGCTGATGGAGTCGATCCAAGGTGACTGATGAGCACCAGCGCGCCGAAATACCGCTGCGGGGCTCACGGTGCGTTTTATGTGCAAAGAGCCGTCTCGCGCTCCATCGCTAATGTGTCGTAGCAGGAGTAGAGGCTGCTGCGGACATCTGGGTGTAACGCATCTTTCAAAAAAGAGCCTATTAAAACAAACAATTAAAAGTGCCTAAATCAGGGCAACTCATGGTTGCAGAAGCTGCTTTTTTGTTTATTATCATTCCAGCAGCATGGTGTCAGAATTAGTAATAATTAGTCCATAACAAATAACGTAGTTAAAGACATGACAAGTACCCCAGGTCACAGATTGCCTCCTGTGCATTATAACTAATTAAAATTACATTATATTATGCGACATTTCCTCTTGTGGCCATTATCCGTGTAATTTAATGCCATTACCATGACAACATCCCATGGAGTGACTGGCACAATCGATTTTGTCATCTGTTGAGTGGCAAACACATGAAAGAAAAGTATAAACATGAAGAAGCCTGCGAGCGACGACGGCGACGTGGGTTTGGATCTGAACGCCAGCCCAGGCTTCCCCAGACGTCCCTGCCACCTTCCAGAACGCTCTCCGGCGGGTCGCGTTCATGAAATTCATTCATTTGGTAAGAGGTGACAGAATCCATTTCAAAGATATATCCGTCTGCTTCGCTGCAGCCGCCCCTTGTGTTCGGCACGGGAGGGGTCATGCCGAGAGAGACCTGCGTTGGCATTCCGGTCACACGCCGGCTGAGGCGCCCCATACGCAGGCAGCTTGTTTTAATTGTGCCGCACTCCCGGCCCGGAACAGGAACGCTGTTCGTCGGAAAACCGAGCGTAGGCATACTGCTGAACCGACGTCCAGCCCAGATCCTTCAGCAGCGATTCCCTGACAGCATTTCTAAGAAATACATCTTTTCGGATAATTTCGGTGTAAGACAAAGCCATGGGAGCCAGACTAAGGGGCTCTCTTATTAATGTGTCTCCACAGCGAAGCAGAAAGGACGCAGAGACGGGTCGAGAGGAGCGCCGAATCCCCGATAATGAACGTGCGCTCCGGGCGGGTCATGCAACAGCGACCAGAATTAAATTAAGCGCTGTCTCTGTACATCAATTCCCCGGCTAATACCGAACCATCAGATTTCATTTCACACCTTTAAATTGCATTGGGTGTAAACAGATCAGTGAATTTTACAGCTTAATTTTTAAAAAGCAAACGAAGTTTAACTGATTTTATTCATCATTGCTTTGATTATGGGACGCTGAAGTATCCTGATTTTGAATATGTAAAAAAATTCTACCCTATTCTACATTGTTGGTCTGTGGTCATGGACGTCCATGGGGGGGGGCAGGTTTAGCTGGTTTGAGACCTGGGCCTCCTGGGATTGGCTCTGCGCTCAATCTGACCGAGTACAGTAGGGGTTCCCAACTTGCAATCCACAGCAAGTATTCCAGTCAGCCATGGAATGATATATGTTCAAACTTAACTTGGTCGTCCAAAAGTTGGGAATGACAATCAGAATCTTTTATTCTTTGCTAAGTACCAAGAATACAAGGAATTCCCCTTAGTGTCAATTCAATAAAAAGCATATATACAGATATATACAGAACACAAGATAAAAGATATATAAAACATATATAAAAACATAAACTATAAACAAGAAAACTGCAAATAAAAGGATGTGCAATGTAAGAAGTAGAGGTGGATACTTCCGGTCCGGAAAGCAAAAATCCAGACCAGGATTTTCTTTAAACCAACCAGCGGAGTCCTCTGTGACTTTGTATACTCAACTGGTTAGTTGAAACAAAATCTTGGTCTGGATTTTTACTTTCTGGGACTGAACTATCTACCTCTGGTAACAAGTTAAAATACATCTGTGCATATGTATACTGGCTGCGATAGTGGAACTACTTGTAAACAGGTAGGTTGTTGGTTCAAATCCCAAGCATAAACCTACTCAAAAGGATTATGGCATGGTATGGGATAGGCAGTAGTAGTGTGCATTATGATGCGTGTACTAAAGTGTGTACGCAGGTACAGGATAAAAGGTATAAACATGGATGGATGGAAGGACAGATTTGGAGAGGAGGTCCACTCAGTGTCTAGAGGGTGGTTATCTGGGAAGATAGGGAATGGGTGTGTGGGAAGGTCAGCTGACCACGGTCCTTCATCTCAGTCAAATGTGTCGGCACCATATTCCTGTCTGATTGCATAACTGATAGTTCCTGATAATTCTAGATCCAACAATCCCCATACAAACCCCAGAACCTGGTCCAACTCCCATTACAGATTTTCCCCGGGGTGCACAGAATCCCATTTTTATTTTTGTTTCCCTTCCTGACCGAAAAGGATCTTGTTCTCCAGTCTGGTTCTCCAGCTTAACCTGCTGACCCTGTTCTGGCACATTCCTTGTTAACCCTGGAGAGGAACATTACGCACCGAATAAGCTCACAACCTGACATGATCTGATTCTGCTCACCATGGCGATTGGGCCCGTCCTCACAGTCCATCTCCTCATTTCCATGGTATGGAGCCAAGCTTTGCTTAGATATCACATCCCACAAACCATCCATCCATTTTCCAAACCGCTTATCCTACTAGGTCGCGGGGGGTCCGGAGCCTATCCCCTAAGCAATGGGCACGAGGCTGGGAACAACCCAGGATGGGGGGCCAGCCCATCGCAGGGCACACTCCCACACCATTCACTCTCACATGCACTCCTATGGGAAATTTAGCAAGTCCAATTAGCCTCAGCATGTTTTTGGACTGTGGGGGGAAACCGGAGTACCCGGAGGAAATCCCACGACGACATGGGGAGAACATGCAAACTCCACACCACATGTGACCCAGGCGGAGACTCGAACCCGGGTCCCAGAGGTGTGAGGCAACAATGCTAACTACTGCACCACTATGCCGCCCCTCCCACAAACCAGTGACAACTTAAAACAGGGTGAACATTTCAGGCTCATTCTGGCTTCCACTGCATGTGGAGGAATTAGAAAAAACTGTTTAGGTTCTTATTTCAATTAATTGTTCTACAAAACCATAGTAGATGATCACAACCGAAGCACCAAAATATTATTGGAATCACAGTTAGAATTCACCCCTATCGGAAATGAATAATGTTGACTGTCTTATAAAATCAGTGCCTGTCGAGGTCTGTGATATATTACAGTAAGCTAACATTCGGTACTTGTAGTTGATGTGCTGCCTGCAGACGAAATGGACAGGGGCAAAGATCTGAGTGACTTTGACAAAACCCACATCATTATGGCCAGAAGACTGGGTCAGAGCATCTCAGAAACAGCAAAGCTTATGGGGAGCTCATGGTCAGGCATGATGAGAACCTGCTGAGAGGGGTCATAGGAGGAGAAAACCACGAACTGCTGAAAGGGTGTTGGACAGTTAAGGCTTTTCAATGGAAGATGGGAATGAAGGCTGTGCTGTTCGGGCAGTGGTGGCTTAATGGTGGGGGGAGTGCATTCGTAATTAAAAGATTGCAGGTCTGAATCCCTAACCAGCAAGATACCCTGAGCAAGGTACCGCCCCCAAGCCCTGCTCCCCGGGCGCTGAATTAGCTGCCCCCTGCTGTGCCACATATGGGTTTACTGCAGAGAACACGTTTTACTGTGGTGTGTCAACAATGACAATTAATTAAAAAAAAAAAAGTTGCAGGTCAGCAGAGTGATCCCACCATTTGGCCCTTGAGCAAGGCCCTTAACCCCGATCGCTCCAGTCCCACGAGGAGGCCTCCTGGGATGCTTTTCCAGCTGTCATGAAGGAGGCACCACATGTGCCCAGAAATCATTGGCTGCTTTTCCTTCACTCCCTGGTCAAACTCCTCTAAAACAATTTCTACTGCGCTTAGGTCAGGCGGTCAGGTCATGTGCTGCAAACTCTACCACAGTCCTTTGTAGGCAGCTGGGGTGTGCCCAAACTTTTGGCTGATACTGTAGTTAAAATTATTTGCTTTGCATGGGGGTGGTCATAATATTTTGGCTCAATGCTGTATAGCAGGGTTCCACAGTTCCGGAGGGATTTCCCTGCACAGACACACCAACTAGCAGGGAAATCCGCAGGCTGCACTGGATTCTGGTCCCCTGTGGGGAGGGGGAGACCTGCTGTATATTATGTATAATGGAGAAAGCAGGGTCAGCTGGCCCTTGGAACAAGTATTGAGAAAAGTCTGAGGATAAAATTACACTTCAAGCCTGGGGTTTGAACCAACAACCTTCTATTTACAAGCAGAGCATTCTAACCCACCGAGCCACAGACCACCCAGTTCATATAGCGGGTACATTTCAATACACATTTTCTGTCTGTTCCAAAGGAGATCACTTTTGACTGCTGAGTAATTGAATGGTGTAATTTTTTGATGAATTTCAAGCAGCAATCTAGTGCCAGGAGTCGTGGTCTAGTTAAACTCCCTTGTCATACGACATGTTAAAAGTGAAAGGGTCTCTCTGAATGAAAAAAGAGAAATAATAGAGGTACCTGATAACAAAAACATCCATCTTGTCAAAATGACGCTGGGCAATCTCCGATCCAAATCGACGCCGGGCTGGGGAGGGTTCAGTCAATTATTTATGGTGCGTTTGTCTGTGGAAAAAAAAAAGCATAAAAGAAGCCGCAGATACAAAATGGGAGAAATACATTTCTTTCTTAAAATTCAATTTAGTGTAGACTCCTTTTCGGCCAGGCAGATTCAAATATTGTGCTGTTCGATTTTCCCCCTTGAATTTAGCTTTATAAGTTATTATCGTCAGTTTTGTTCACAAAAGAGGTAGAGTAGTCAGAATGAAGACGCACAAAAGAATGCAGTTTATGGGTGGGGAAGCAGTTTTTGTGACTTTTGATTACTTGGAAATTACCTGCAACTGCAAGTTTCATCGTACATTTGATGTCCAACTGCTACCCTGTGACTTCAAGTCTTTGTTTAGCAGGAGCAAAAGGTCCAAAGATTTATTAATGTAACAGATGCTTTTATTCACAATAGCATCCAGCTGAGAAAACAGGATCAGTCAGTCCGTCCAGCAATCTGAACCAACAACCTTCTGATCACACGGGTCCTAACCTTCTGAGCCTCCATCTGTTCAATAAATATGTCACCCTCCTCTGCGTATACAGATTCTTTCAACAACGTAGCACATAAAAGTGTGCGATGTGTCCTCTGGCAATGGTCATGGTGATGTGCAGGATGACTGTAGCATTCTAAGGACAGTGGTGATGTGCAGGCTGATTGTAGTATGCTAATGACCACAGTGATGTGTAGGGTGACGGTAGTATACTAATGACCATGGTGATGTGCAGGACGATTGTAGTATGCTAATGACCATGGTGGTGTGCAGGATAGCGGTAGTATGCTAATGACCGTGGTGATGTGCAGGACGACTGTGGTGTGTCAATGATCGTGGTGATGTGCAGGCCGACTGTCGTATGCTAATGACCGTGGTGATGTGCAGGATGACTGTAGTATGCTAATGACCGTGGTAATGTGCAGGATGACTATAGTATGCTAATGACTGTGGTGATGTGCAGGATGACTATAGTATGCTAATGACCATGGTGATGTGCAGGATGACTATAGTATGCTAATGACCGTGGTGATGTGCAGGATGACTATAGTATGCTAATGACCGTGGTGATGTGCAGGATGACTATAGTATGCTAATGACCGTGGTGATATGCAGGACGACTGTGGTGTGTCAATGACCGTGGTGATGTGCAGGATGACTATAGTATGCTAATGACCGTGGTGATGTGCAGGATGACTATAGTATGCTAATGACCGTGGTGATGTGCAGGACGACTGTGGTATGTCAATGAACGTGGTGATGTGCAGGATGACTATAGTATGCTAATGACCGTGGTGATGTGCAGGATGACTATAGTATGCTAATGACCGTGGTGATGTGCAGGACGACTGTAGTATGCTAATGACTGTGGAGATGTGCAGGGTGACTATAGTATGCTAATGACCGTGGTGATGTGCAGGACGACTGTAGTATGCTAATGACCATGGTGATGTGCAGGATGACTATAGTATGCTAATGACCGTGGTGATGTGCAGGACGACTGTAGTATGCTAATGACCGTGGTGATGTGCAGGATGACTATAGTATGCTAATGACCGTGGTGATGTGCAGGATGACTATAGTATGCCCAGAGCATGACATCTCATCCATTGAGGCATTTTGGGTCCATTTCCTTCTTCAAAAATATGCTCTTTCAAAATGGCTTAGAATGACATAGTGGGGCATTTCAGCTGTGTACATCCCGTCTTCTATATCCAGTGTGAGCTCAGAACCTATCCTAGAAAGCATGAGGGATGCAAGCCTATCACAGGACAGACACTCACACAGTATGGTTAACCAAAAGATATTGAGTCTAGTGAGAACATCCCAGGGGCGGCATGGTGGTGCAGTGGTTAGCACTGTTGCCTCACACCTCTGGGACCCGGGTTCGAGTCTCCGCCTGGGTCACATGTGTGCGGAGTTTGCATGTTCTCCCCATGTCGTCGTGGGGTTTCCTCCGGGTACTCCGGTTTCCCCCCGCAGTCCAAAAACATGCTGAGGCTAATTGGAGTCGCTAAATTGCCCATAGGTGTGCATGTGTGAGTGAATGGTGTGTGAGTGTGCCCTGCGATGGGCTGGCCCCCCATCCTGGGTTGTTCCCTGCCTCTTTCTCATTTAGAAAATGGATGGATGGATGGATGGAGAACATCCCAAGCATAGAACTTCCACAGTGCTGCCTACTGAGACACCAGAGTTACATGGAAGCTGGTGCAATCTCACATTTATAAGGCAGGCTGTTGCTAAGATAATTGAAGTATGAATACATCTGCAGAATTTGAGCAGGGCCCATCATAATGCTGGATTCGTTTGATGTCTCCGAGTTGCAAAGAGCCACGTGATTAGTCTTCGTTTGACCCGCAGGGTTCAGCCAGGTGCGACCACCTGCAGTGAGAAAAATGGCCATCGGGGGGCAGGAGCGTAAAACACGGAGACATTTCACCTGCTTTTTTTGTCCTGTTACAGAAGATACAGCATAGACAGGCAAGCATGTAATGCGGGAGCAATTCTGACTTCGGTAGTATTATATAAAAATCGATCAGTAGGAATAATATTGCCCTCTCTCTGCTTCTCCTGATTGTCACTTTAAGCAGTTAATATTTTAAAATATTTTTTTTTCCACGGAGGGGAAGTAGGTCGATTTTAGTGAAGGACGTTTAATTATTTGTTAAATCCATCCATCCATCCATTTTCTAAACCGCTTATCCTACTGGGTCGCGGAGGGTCCGGAGCCTATCCCGTAAACAATGGGCATGAGGCAGGGAACAATCCCGGATGGGGGGCCAGCCCATCGTAGGGCACACTCACACACCATTCACTCACACATGCACACCTACGGGCAATTTTGCAAGTCCAATTAGCCTCAGCATGTTTTTGGACTGTGGGGGGAAACCGGAGGAAACCCCACGACTACATGGGGAGAACATGCAAACTCCGCACACATATAACCCAGGCGGAGACTCGAACCCGGGTCCCAGAGGTGTGAGGCAACAGTGCTAACCTCTGCACCAGCATGCCCCCCAATTTATTAAAATTGTTTTTTTTTTTTGTTATGCAAAATAATTTATAAACTTGCTAACATTACAAAGTCTTTCACTGAACATTGCTTGCCTTAAACCAGTTTCTGCATAACCTCTGCATATGCCAGGGGCGTCGGAAGCATTTTGAAAGGGGGGGGGGGACACTAGTGAGGGGTCTGGGGACCCTCCCCCAGAAATTTTTTGATTAATTAGATGCCATTTCTTGCATTCTGGTGTATTTTTTTAACAGGTTCTTAAACATCTAATTTTACCTACAAACGTCACTTAATTCAATGACTATTTTACTGAGTCAACAATAAGTCCTCATTCAACTAGTGCATATTCATCAGCCTGTTTTTAACTGCTACCCACTGCTATGCCGAAGATAATGAAACGAATGTGACACAACCTATCACCAACAATGAGTTTATGGCTGCATTTTACTTTTTATTTTGTGTATTCTTTTTTTAATTTCGTTTTAGACGCAACACAACATGCCACTGTGCTGAGCAATAGCGACCCTCAACTGTATGTTTAAAAATAAGAATATTCATGATGCCACACAATGAACAGGCATGACGTGGCAACACGCAGCCTTCATAACACAAAATCACACTGTCAAGCAACGGTGACACATTAAAAGTAACTTCACACAATGAACAGGTGCAATTTTGTTAACCGCCACAGTGACTTCAGTGGGTGCATTTGACTTTTTTTGAGGGCAAATAACAAAAGAATAACGTTTTAGCAAAAGTTGGACATTGTGAGATGGAAATGGGGCTGACGTTACCTCCTCCAGTATCGAGCAGCCTGCACCTTTACTGTCTGTGACCTGCACTGACGATTCACTTCATTCGCATGTGGTGAGTTGCTGTTGGTAACCTGGAAAACCCGGAGTGGTCTTTCAGTGGTATGTGTATTCTCAAATCCATCAAGTGGAATGGATTCTTTCGCGAAGCAATAGAGATAGCGCTGGGTGAACTAATATTTTATGTTAAATGTGGTGGTGCTGGAGGGTGGGGCGGTGGGGTCTAAACGAATAATTATGAACACCACTACTGCTTGTGAAACTCGCACACAGGAATTTCACTCACATGTACTGTACCAGTGTACCAGCAATGTGCTGTGACAATAAAAGTGATTGATTTATTGATTGATTTAATAGCGGTGACGCCCATGGCACATGAGTATGTCTCAGAACGCGAATAACTTAAACTGGATTCTCCATAAGCAGGCCTGTAGGTCTACAGCATCTATCATTCTTTCCAATTAATTCGATATAAACTACGGTTTGTGTCCGTCTGCTAACGGCACTTTGTTCAAGCGCTTAGTAATAGCCTGTTTATTCAAGCGCTTTGTAATACCACCTTACAGCAGCACAATAGCAAGGGAGAACTTAATAAATCAGCGGCATTAACAATTGCCCCAAACATATTGTAACATCACTTGATCAGTTTAATAGCAGTTTCGCACTGTAAAAGCTTTTCATAACAGCGTAATATAACTTTTTAACGGCAAGTTAACATTTACTGTCAAACGTTAGTGTGTGTTTTCATATCGAACATTCACTGTGGCTGAAATGCATTTGCCTGGCAGAGAAAGCAAAATAATTGGCAATTTTCTTACTCGCGCACTAGAAAAAAACAGGTCTACTCGCTGACTCATTAAATCGACTGCCCTAATCAAAGGCTGAAAGGGGAAGGCTGCCTTTTTCTGAGCATTTTGTAGGCTTAAATGCTAACCTATTGTGAGCGTATAGGCCTGTTAATAATTATTTGATCACGTCCGTCCCCTAAAATTTCATAAAAGCATAGAAGGCCGCTCTTTTCTGCAAACTGGAGGAAACTTTGAAGGCTGTGCTGGAAAGGCAAATCAGGCAGGATGTGGACCAGCGCACATTTTGCAAATGGACCACGGTAAACACTACCCCCCCCCCAACTTGCCCAGCGTATAAATTGCTGGTGTCAAATGCAAAATTATTATCAGATGATGCCTTGGGTGCTCTGCCGCAAAAACATATTGCAAAATGTAGCCTCCGAGTCCTCTGCTGCAGTCTTTGGCCGTCACCCTTGTGTGACAAACATGATCACCCGCGCTCATAATATTTACTTTCCGCCGTGCCGAATTAACTGCAAATGCTTTCCAGGCACTCCCGTTGCCAAAAAGACATCGGGATACAAGCTGCTAGCCTTCAGCGAGCTCAAGATAAGTAATATCATTTCTGCTCCACTTGTAGCAAATTTATTTGCACATAAATTGTCGGTAGCTCGCCCGGTGTGTTAGATACGCAAGCAGAAAAGAAAATGACGGCGTGCCGGGTACGTGTGTTTATCTAATTCTCCATCTGTTCCATTCTCCCTATCTGTCTGTGTCCTAACTGCGAAAGACAGATCAACATTTCTCCCCAAAAAGGTGTGTTTTTTTTCTTGTCTTTCTTCCCAAGGGACTCTAGCTTTCATTGGGGCGAAACAACTTTTCCATGCTTCTTGGGTGTTCATTACTCCTTGATTGACCTTGGTCTCCTGCAACGAATAAAGGAAAGTTTATTTACCCGGAAGGTCTGCAATGGGAACGTATAACGAAGTTATGCAGATTTTTAAAACCGATATGTTCCGCACAGACAGAGAACATTCGGTCAATTAAAGGACTGACTACGTGAACTGGTCAAATAGATAAATTAGGTCCCAAGGTTTTATGCTTTCATTTATTTATAACCTAAATCAGACGGAGAGAAGGCAAACAATGTTATGCAAACAAAGTAAATCAGCAGCTACCGTGAATGTTCCTGCCTTGAGAGTATTGAAGCGCTGCCTTTCCTTGTTGCACATTTGCATAATTCATTAGACCGTAAAGGCGCTCATATTAAACTTCTCCATTGTTGGGCTCTACCGTTAGAAGATGGTCTGTCTAAAGCGTCGCAGGACCACATCAAAGAGGATGTTAGAGGTTAGATGCTTCAACTAGACCTCCATGCCGCCGCCGCCGCCTCGGCCCCCAGGCCCTCAGACATGATTAATTTTGCCCTGCATTGCAAATCCGGCCATGCTACTGCAGACTCCCGGTGCTTGATATGCGTTTTGTGGATGTCTCCGGCACGCCTGTAGTGAGAGAACGTGGTGTTTAAATAACATGCTTAAAATAGCACAAGCACGCCTGTCTCTTTCATTTCTGTGAATCCCTCAGTGTTTGTCTTCCTTTGTGGGCACCCTGCTGTGTGAGCAAAAGGGAGGTAGGTTTGTTCAGGCCAATATCAAGCGCCATTAAGTTTGATTTTGATTAATTGGGTGAGGTATTAAAAAGGGTGTGAGGTTTTTTTTTCTTTTTTAAGGCTGTATATGGGACATTTACTACTGATTTAAAGTTTCGGTGACTACTTTATATTGCAAATATTATTAGTTTATTTTACTACACTAAATTTCATTATCGCAGAACCCGATGGGTGAGTTTCATAAATTGGATGAGTATCGACCCGAACCAGACGGTGACATAAGAGGTTGGCGGATAGGCTACGTGCTCCCGCTGCAAACGCGCACACAGTAAGATGACAACGAATCCCAGAGCGGAAAATGGGGATCGGAGCCAGCATGCCGGCCAGGGTGGAGCCGTCAGGCTGATTGGCGCTACTGAAGAGTTGCAGTCTTTGATATTGGTAAAAGAAAAATAAGATCAAGATTAAGTGAATAATAACCATAGGCTATTCCTTTCCGACCAGTGTGTGTTATAAAATATTTATCTTGCATACACAGGGATATTTAATGTTAGTGGAGATCTTATTTAAATTTCAAATTAAAAAATTCGTCTAAGCAAACGGGGCCTTTCAATGCTGGTGTGATGGATTTAGACACTAGTGTTACTGACAAATTAAGAATAGATTGTGTTTGCTTAAGCTATGATATCTAATTGCTCAAATGAAAACGTATCTAGAGTTATGTTTTAAAAAGAGAATAGTTGTGATATACCGAAAGTATGTCTTACAAATGAGCTTATTTTTGGGGTTGTAGGCCTAACTTTCATTTTGCGTTTGGACATGTTTGTGACATCACATCTTTCTTAGAAAAAAATCACTTCCCTCACATACAGACATAAATACAAATGAAGTGTGTATGGTTAAAAGAGATTTCATTTTCAATGTAAGAAAAATATATAATTGGTACATATAAAATTTCCATTTAGCTATGTGACCGTGTTAAAACGCGCATTATCCATTTCCTAGTGAAAATAGGGTAATTCGTATATGTCTGTGCCCACGAATGTTTATTTTAAAAGTCGGATGACACATGGGCGAGTTTCGCTCTGTCTAATAGCTTTTGCATCGATTTCTCACGGGGGCGTTTTAAGATATGGGACCGTGTCGACTTCTATTAACGGCGTCTAAACAGGAATCCGGCTGGCGGTGGCAGTCAGACAAGCCGGCAAGAGCTCCGCGAAACTGGTAGAAACTGTGCAATTAAATTAAATTCCCGATAAATAAGAAGGCGATGACTCCCAAACCGCCCCTTCATCTTTTGCTCTGTCCATCGCAAGGCAAAAACGCTGCAAACAGGACATTCAAACTTGAATGTTTCCGTTTGGTACATTTTTATATTTTAGTCTCTTTCCGAATGCGATTTTCAGTGTAATAAGTTTAAATCGTTTAGTCTAGCTCCTTTAGAATAAACTTTGGCGGCCAAAATTGTGTAAGGCAGTCTGTGATGTTGTCCAGGAACCCTTAATCAGATGCAGCATTATATTATCCGTGTTTTAACGTGGCGCGGAGAACTCCGCTTCGCAAGAAATCTCCGATCTTTTGGCATTTACTGTCTCGTTATTTTAAAGCATAAATCTCATGTCACGGTTATTACTCTACAGATAAATTCCATCCGGCGACACGAGCCAAGGATTTCTGTGGTTCTCAAGAACTGAACCTTCTCATCATGATTGTGAGGAAAATCAGTTTAGTGATCGTCTTAAACTATTGTTTTAAAAACGTACTCCCACAAAAAATGGTGAAGGTCATGCGACTGTTGCAGTTTTTAGAATCGCCATTAGGGGGCTTCAATTAACAAACGTACTTGAACATAAATGTAGAACAGGTTGTCTCCTGTAATGGGACACCCCGCCCTCTCAAGAAATTCTGCAGTATTAACCAAAACGGAGTTAGATAATGTAAACCCGAAGGTGATTAGTGACTGAAACGCGTCATGCTGGTCCTGCCCAGTTGCACAGAAGCCCCAATAAATCCATCGATCTTTCATTAACATCCTTTGTTCTCCAAGACATGTTCCAGCCCTGCTATGTCCTTCACAATTCCCACAATACTTGGGAATAACACTAAAAATGCAGAAGAATCCTCATTCGTGGAAAAATAGACTTCATTTCGCAAATCAAACAAGCTAAATGTGATGTTTACTGCAAAGACGACCTTTATCCACATATTTACAATTTCTATTTCTGATTACTTATGTTGTAATACAGACAATGGCACTGCAGTAATAGATTATATTATAGCATCATTCCAGCTTCCCAAAAGGTGACGCATACTGGATTCATTTTACGTTCTACATTTCCACTTATTCTAGCTAATAGGTGTTTTTGACACAGTCTTAAGAGCTATACATTTAAGCAGTATAAGCCTTAAATAGCCCAGCACTGGTGTAGAGGAATGAAATATTAATTACCTCTTTTTCACTAAAAGATATTGTCAGTTAAACGATAAGGTGCCTGGCCTCTGGGACAGTGATGAAAACATATATTTAGCATTAAAATTAGGGCTCTGTGAAAGGTTTTCAATAGAAACCAATAGTATTCCTTCCTGGCAGCATGAGAGATTTGGTTCATGCAGAATCCCAGAATTCGCGGCTGAAATCAAACCATTCAGTTACCGTCTCAGAGAGGAGGCTGACGGAGGGAAAAGGTAAGAGATCACTGTTACTTGGTTCATTTTGTTTTAAAACCTTGTCAAAAAAAAATCACAATTTGCATTCTTTTATTTTGTTCAATTATAATGATATTACCTCCTGACCCATAAATGGATAAAGGTCGGCCTTATAATGAAGGTCTTTTCAGTTATCAAACGCATGTTAGTTCCATTTGCCAAAAAAAGTTTCATATTTAGTTTTTTTGTTCATAAATATTCACCTGTTTTGAGAGCAGTGTCATAAACTGAGTTAAAAAAAGCAAGTGGCGGATTGTAACCTTGTTTGAGTCGTGTTCAAAATAAATTACTGTTTGGCAGCATAACCAAATTAAAATGTCTGTATTAATAAACGGTAGCTGTTGTCTGTTAGAGAAATGTGTACTTTTATTATTGTCATTTTGCTAGATGCCATTCTTGGAAACAATACCCTGCAGCAGCTTGATCTTAATTTAGCAATAACACTTCTTAAGAACTGTCTCTTGAATATTTCCACCCCATACATGGGGATAAACAATGTTGAATGTTATTTGCATATCCTGTTTGTGTACCTCAATAAAAGATAGGGGAGGGGAGTTCCTCTTTCAAAGTTGGCTGAGTCCGACTGAGAGGCTGACACCTCGAAGTCAGGACCGGACTTTCCTTGCAGCAAGTAAAAAGTCATCACAGCTGTCTGTGGTGTTCTGTGTTCAGAGACTGGTTGGTTTCCAGCCTATATTAAGGGGAAAAATACCCAACATTGTCGTCCTCATTGCAGAAAGCAGGGAAAAAAATCATAACCTGCGTGGAGGGGGGGGCTAGACCAGGGGGTCCCTGGATAAATAAAGGTTGCTAAGCACTGCAGCAGAGGATCATGATGTCCGCTGCGGAGAAACGGCCAAATATCATGCTTTCTCATCGCATACTAAGCTCTTCCCCAGGACTCTCAATCCAGTGCCAGACAGTGAGCTTCAACCTCCAGCTCTGAGGATTAATGGATGTTTGTTGCTGAAAGGATTGATCCTATGCTGTGGCCATAAGCATATGTGTGTCTCCTCGTTACCTCCTCCTCTTCGCTGCCTTCTTCCCAAGACATGGGGTTCGAGGTCCCTAAGATGCAGCGGCCTACTGCTCTGAAGGGGTCCAAGTTCTGGGATGAAGATCTGGGCTGCTTCTGTTTGAGTGGGACGGTGTGTCTGAGAGTCGTAAGGAACGTATAAAATATACAGCATCTGGACATAGTTTAGCGCACCCAGTCTTACCCAAAGGAGTCAGCATGCATAATGATATTCAGTGATTAATTCTGTGATGACCACTAGGTGGAGAAATGTTTTGTGGCACTGGTGGGGCGGATGTCCCGGCGTGTACATAGCCCGTGTTGTATCGTCGTTGTTAATGTTAATGCTTGCATTTCCCTATTGTCGCGTGTGGGATTGCCCTTGTCTTGTGTGGATCCTGTCTGATCCTTGCGCATATTTAGCTTGAATAAATCTCCCACTGCGCGTCTTTCAGTTCGACGTCTGACAACCTTGTGTTTCAGCACTGTGCCGTTGGTTGGGTGCATGTTGTAGTTTTTTTTAAGGACTGTCAATAAGAAATGTGGTTTCCCCGGCGAGTAAAATTTGCACGTCTCTCTCTGCTCTCATGATGCCTTGGTCTAATCAGCATGGTGCTGTGTTATGTTGGTAATGTAAAGATTGATGTGATTACATGAGACCAGGGATGATACTACTTTTAAAGGCTTTTAACCTTATGATTAGCCAATGATATAGTATCCATTGGTGAATGAGAAGGGAGGGGCCTTCCAGTGGCCAATCACCTTTCAATCAGCTCATGCGCTCTCGCCCCATATACACCCCTATGTGAGATATTAAGAATATAGTTCAGGCAGTCGGGTAGATTGCGGGCGCTTCAAAATAAAGTTGTACCTTTTGCATAAAGAGTGTTTAAGTTGTCATTTGAAAAATAATATTACAAACAAATCAGACATGCAGTCATAGAGCTGTAGAGGTATTTCAGACTTACAGGGCCGATCCGTACAGGCAGGGGCCTTGGGACTGATGGGGGAGGGGGGATGTGTACCATCTAATATTTAATTTGAATTCCTCAGTAAGTAGACCTTTGTATCTAAATTCTCCAGTTGCCCCCCCCCCCCCCCAACATCCAACTTCTCTGTTGCGTACAGGTACAGACACAACTGAGAAAAGTCCTTTGCAATAAGATTATTAAGGGGTTTCGAGTGCTACCATTCACTAGAAATTGCATCTTGAATGACTTATCATGGACAATCTCTGGTGTTTTGCATGGTTCTTGGAGTGTAAAATATAGATTGGCTAGTAAATGCTAATTAATCAGCTTTACACATTTAGATTAAGATATTGATTAGGTGAGGTAAATGGTTAATTAAGATGTTGTTTGGAGTTTCTCTCCGCCCCGGCCTTTATGATAATGCAATCGAACGGGTTTGCAGATGAATGGTATCGATTTTCAAGAAGTCCAGAGCTCTACGGTCTAATGGATGTACATGGGGACTGTAGATGGGTTCAGCAGGCAGACCTTTATCCATTTATGGGTCAGGAGGTAATATCCTTAATTAACAGGCTGGAAGTAGATGGCCTTGCAGTAGTCGATGACGCAGTGACAGAAGTGAATACTGTTAAGAGGCTGTTTACAGGGCAGTGACTCGTCGGCCTGTATGTTATGAATGGGCAGTGTTGGCCGTGTGAAGCCATTAAAGATTTTCCTTTGATTGGAAGCCCAGGATTTTTGATACAGAGAGAGAACCATGAGGGATGACCTTTGACCTGAGTCGATAAAGGGCTGGGGGCCAATGGAAAGATGCATAGCTTCAAATCCAGGTTTATCCTTGCAGGCGCTAGGAAACGGGTCGTCTGACCACGACTGTGAGCTCATAGCCGTCACTAGCCATGGGCAGTAGTAAATCTTCATCTTTCCCCACATATTGGAGTTTTCTTTCCTCTTTATTAGGGGAAATACGGCACTGTGCAAAAGTCTTAGACAATCCAAGGAAATGTGTAAAGCTATTTATCTGGGTAGGAAGTGTATATTTGAGCAGAACAAAAACGCTATTTAACATTAGAGAATATGCAAATGAAGAGTAACACAATAAATACTGTCAGGAATTCATTAAGTTCTCCAAAAATATACTGATATTTAGTTGGATGGCTGGACGAACAAGCTTTGGTTCCCAAACCTCTCCTCAGGGGCACCCCAGCCATTCCACATATTTATTAAATTTCACTACCAGCTCACTTAATTTAATTAGTTAAAAAAAAAGCCATTGAGGTATTGATCAGCCATACAAGGTGCGCTAGTGGTCGAGTCAAAAAATGTATTGATGTATTGGATGGGTGCTGCAAACACTGGGGTGACTTCAGGGGAGGTTCTGAACTGGCTAAACTGACACATGACAGACATCATAGTTTTACACCAACATGAACATCATTTGAACACCATTTTAAAAAACATTTAAACATTTTCTTTGAACGCCTATGACTTTTGCGCAGTACTGTATGCCACTCATCTTGGCCACTTGTAAAAATTCATATAAATAAAATGTGATTGAATAATTGATTGTCGGATTAGTTGATTGATTGATTGGTTGACTGGTTAGCTGATTGATTGACATGGTGAAAGAGAGTTTCAGTTTGGCTGGGAAATCCGGTTGGTGTGACTCTGCTCTGTCTTGGGACAGAACTGAAGGACAACGTGTCAAGACAATGTGATATTAACGCATCTCGGAAACAGGGTCAAAGGGGAGGTGAGCCCGGGCCAGAGAGGAGTCCGGAAAGGGGAGGTGACATTCCGGCACATTCAACAACTTCTGACCGGGTGAGGATTGGACGCTCCGTGACACCAGTGGCCCGGACACATTTCTGGTGATTCCAGTGAGCTCACTGACAATCCCGATCTGTCCCAGTGCCAATGGAATTCATCTGCGGTCATTTTCAGCACATCCCATTAGAACAGTTAGGGCTCCTCAGGGTGGGGTGGACATTGTGAGGGGGGGGGGCACCTTCGCTGGCACACGACTTTGTGAGCGACAGCTGGAAGACCTCTGGGAGGGCAGGGATGGGGAGGGGAAGGGAAGGCAGGCTAACAGGCCGGACACGGACCGCTTCCTCACCACATCAGCGCCTCTCAGCCCCAGCCCCTGTCCCCCCCCCCCCCCCCCCCCCCCCGCCCCAAAACGCTGAGAGCGTGTTTCTCTGACGAAGATCGATGGCCTGAATCCTCGCTCTCGGGGATTTTCTGAATAGCACAGTCATGCCGCTGGATCCCAGCTTGCATTTCAGCCCTCAGCTCCTGCTTGACATTTATACTGATCATCTTTAACTTGGGGCCTCACGCCGTTCCGCTTTCTACAGCAATTATAACAACACAGCATGACGCAAATTTGGTGTAACCATAACTGTCACCTCGAATCCCACTTTTACGTGTGAATTTGCGTGTCTCTATGGGTTACGCCACAGTACCTGTAATCAGAAGGTTGTTGGTTTAAATCCCAGGATCAACAGTGTTGTCATCGTTGGTTCCTTGCGCAAGGCCCTTAAACACCAATCTGACATTACTTTCTTAAAAAAAAATAAAAAATTATATATATATATATATATATATATATATATATATATAATAAATAAAAATAAATAAATGTGTCACTTTGGATAAAAGCTTCTGCTGAAGTCAGGTGAATAATGCAGTCAGAATAAAGAGGTCCTTGATTTGTGGGAGTATAAATTTCACTCCATACATCTTTCATAACCACTTAATCAATACAGAGTCAGGGTGAGTCTAAAACTTACCCACAATGCACAGGGCATGGGACAACTGGATGGGGTGGCAGTTCAGTGCAAGGTAACACACTTACACAAATTAAGGACAGTGCACAATTCAGGGAACTGCGTGCCTTTGGACTTCGGAAGCAAATCGAGGTTAACTCAGGTAAGAAACCTGTACGAATGCAGGGTGTAGATACAAACTGCCGACACTGACAGAGTAGAAAACAAGCCCTCGAACCTGGAGCTGAGAACATTCTGCTGCCCACAGAGACGCCAAGCTACACTCTAATGTACCTGAACTAAATTAATTCTTTGCTTTCCATACTATACTATCTAATGTCTACTTACACTGTTTTTCCATTGATCTCACCAAGTAAAAGAACCATAAAAACATATTTCAAAGCATTATTCACAATTAGTAGAGTCCTTTATGCAATTACCAAAGAATTACAATGATTAATACATAGAACAAATCACATCGGAACAAACATTTTTGAGTTTCTTGACTACATTGATGCAAACCATTGAGACTTTACATTTAACCGATCTATGAAATGACTTATCAAATGGTGCTTTAGGGAAAACAAAATCCAAACCTGACGTTGTTTATTAACTTTAGTAAACAGGTACCACAAGTAACTATTTTGGTTAATAACCAAAGCTAACATCAGTTCTTAACCAGGCAGCAGACCTTGGTGAGATCTCAAACCATGTCATACTTGCCCTAGAACATAAACGTGGGAATTAGTCAACCTTACATTGCTAAATTAATTTTTTACATTGATCTCAAATCATGAATCATCACCAAATCTTCACATTTAATCATGAATACCATCCATCTTCCAACCTGTGCAGTGTCACGAGGCATAATCGCCATTACTCAGAATTAACAATTTAAAAGGCAACTGACCTAAGGCATCTGACGTCGCGCGCTCGCTGTGCACAAGTATCAAATGTATCTTTTTTAAATGAACGAAATAAAACCGCTATAGATACTAGCGCATCCTGCTGTCTGACCACTAGGGGGAGCTGGAAAGAGTTACCGGGAGAAATGCAAAGTACTAGGGCAGACGAATATCCGGTAGAAAAGAGAATTCAGTGTGAGTAATGAGTTCTTTATGAAGCCGACTGGAGTCCAATCATTACTGAGGAATATCCACGTCTGTCTCATGGACTTCATTCCATTTTCTGTTGTGCTTTGTATTACGCGCGTTCAAAAATCTGCTGGTCAGACATAGGCTTGGGTGGTATTGTGGCAGCAAAATGAGATACCACCCAAGCGTACTAGACGGCTGGTGTGATTTGCATAGTTCACATTGTGCATTCTCTGTCTCCCTTGGGTGCGTCTCGCATTATACTGTGGCATACAATATTTTGGTGGTATTTTCAAGCAGTATATCCAAATTCTTGATAGCCCACAGGCCTGTGTGTCTATGTATTTGAGAACGGTCTGACTGCAGCAGACTGGGCCACCTTCACTGTCGGTACAGAAATCACATGACCTCCACTCCTGGCCACCAACCCCCCCCCCCCCCCCCCAGCCCCCCTTTACCAGGGAACCACAGGAGGGTCTGACGCAGGATGGTAGGGCACACACACTGTGGGCATTTAAAAAAATGCAGAGGGGCGTGCAAGGATCAGACAGGATTTACACACGATACAGGCAAGGGCAATCCCGACAACTGGGGACTCAACGTGACTATTTATAACAATAAACATACCGAGATATATACAGATTTTCCCACTGGGCTCGGTGGGAACCAGCTCGCTGACTACTTTATATTAAATTACAACATAAATACAATTTAAAATGGTCACAGTAAAATGTTATATTGCTTGCATGTGCTGGACCTATACAGGAGTGTCTAATTACTCAGCAAATCTGACAGCCACCCCACCCCACCCCCACCCCCATCAACGAATCTGACTAGCCCCATTATAGCTGTTAATACATTTTAAGGCCCAACTGAAGACTAAAGTTGCCCATCCCACCCAGTGACTTGCTTTGCAAGGTCACACTAACGCCTCCTAGTGTTCGATGCCTGAAATGTTGCACCGTTGATGAAGGAGCGCTTGTGAACACTTGGAAGTTCATCCATATGGTCAAAAATAGTCAAAATGTCAAATATTAAACCATGGTCTTGTCTATCATTACCAGCAAAAGAAAAAGTCACATGACACATTGTGCTTGTGACTACTTGAAGGAGATGGGGATCTTCGTAGTCTGATTGGACGCCTAAAACTTCAGCAGACCATGCCAAGTTCTCTATAGAGTCATGTCCAGCATGTCTTATATTACTGAATGCCAGATTTCTGTTGTGGGTAATTGTTTGTAGATACACTATATGGACAAAAGCACTGGAACACCTGCAGGAATGATTAGTTATGACATCCCATTCTAAATCCGTAGGACTCAATAACAGCTGCCACTCTTCTGGGATGGCGTTCCACAAGTTTATGGAATGTGTCTATGGGAATTTTTGCCCATTTATCCCGAATAGTGTTTTGTGTCCGACTGATGTCAGAAGTGAAGGCCTGGCTTGCAATCTCCATTCTAGTTCATCCCAAAGGTGTTTCATGGGGTCGAGGTCAGCAAAATTTTTCCACACCAAACTCGCCCCAACCATGTGGTTATGGGCCTTGTTGCTGAGGCATAAATTGTTCCCTTCACTGGAACTTTGGGGCTGAGCCCTACCCCTGAAAAACAGCCCCACACCATTATCCCTCCTTCACCAGACTTTACAGGTGGCACAATGCACTCAGGCAGGTAACGTTTCTCACTCCACAGAACACATTTCCACAGCCCCAGTGTCCAGTGGCGGCGTGTTTTACATCATTCAATGCATTCAATGATCTGAGGCTTGCGTGCAGCTGCTTGGCCATGGAAGCCCATTCCAGGAGATTTCTGGAACACAGTTTTTTTGTGTTTGGGTTAATGCCAGAAGAAGTCTGGAACTCCATTTACAGCTGGCCGTGGAATATCTAGCAGGGAGGAAATTTCATGAACCGACGTATTGCAAAGGTGGCATCCAATGACAGCACCACACTTGAGTTCACTGACCTCTTCAGAACGACCCATTCGTTCACAAATGTTTGTAAGCCTGACTGTATGGTTGGGTGCTTGATTTTATACGCCTGTGGCAATGGGTCTGAATGAAACACCTGAATTCAATGACTGAGAGGCGTGTCCCAATACATTTGCCCATATAGAGCATCATGTCTACCACAGCCAGTGTCCAGCTGGTGGAACAGTAAACAGCTCTGGGATGTAGTGGTGTTCAGGGTGCTCCCTGTCCCCTACGTCCTGGGATACTTTCTGAGATAAGCTCCAGGTGCAGAGACCCTGTAGTAGCTAACCAGTTGTGAAAATGGATGTCCTTGTAATTTACCAAAGGCTGTAATTAAATCATATATTACCCAATGTATAAGATACACGGATGCTTGGGATGACTGTAGATTACGGGACGTTTGGTTGAACCATTATACTACCAACCATAAATGTTAATCCCGGATTTCTGTCATTATCAATGCTGGTCACACAAAACTCACTAAGCCTGCTTTTCCAATTCCACTACCTCCCCTTCCTCTTTGCTTGTGAGATTTTTACTTACACAAAAATGTTCTGAGGGCAGAACAAAAACATTATTGGTTCAGAGAGATAACCAATCAGATTGTAGAAGGGGTGGGTTCAATTAGCTTCTTTTTTTTTTTTTTTTAAATAAACCACAGAACTCTGTAGTATCTGACCACTCGCCTGTAGTTATAATTTCATTTCCAGTTGTCATTTTGGTTAAAATGGTGGGATTCAAGTAATTTCCAATAATAATAATAATAATAATAAAAACAACCTACTATTTTTAGCAGAAAGCTACCAGCTGTGACTGTTTTCAAATGCAAACGTTCAGATCCGAAAATGCAAAATCAACAAGAGCCACTGGGGGATGTAAGACTGATCTTCCTTTTCGGAACCTGTTTGCAGCCTTGCTTTGAAACACGGTTCCCTGTTTATTTCTCTTCATTGTCATTTTGAAAACACCGTGCAGAATTCTGACCACTTCGTTACAGAAGCTGAAGAAATGAATTATAATTTATATAAGGCCTTGTGTTTTTTTTTTATTCAAACCAGCAAATATGGATCGCAGCTTTCTGCCTTTTTGTATTTATTGTAGTTGTTTAAATTTAATTCTAGATGTGTGATGAAATACGTTCGAGCGCCTACTGTCACGTTATCGGAGGCAAAACCTTTTACATGTGTTACTACGTGACACGTCTTACATACAGTGTCAAATCAGCATTAATTACATAGCAGCTCGAAATCTTTTTGTTACTTTCTTTTTAAATTAATCATATATAAATGAGCTGTATGAGGTGAGGAATCCGTATGTTTGGCTTAATTTTATGGTTGTGCGATGGGATTGATCCATCCTTCCCCCAGCAGAACAAGAGAGTCCCCAGGAGGAGCGCTCTCCAACACCCCTTCCAAGGGATTTGGATTTGTGATGAAATTTAAATGATTTAAATGAAGAAAAATGCGGTAGTTTAACGTGTATTTACCAGGGGCGTCTGAAGCATTTTGAATGTGGGGGGGGGGCACATTGGGCTGCCCCAGAATTTTTTTTGTGAATTAGATGACGTATATGTTCATATCGATCAAGTGGAATGGATACTTTCGTGAAACAATAGACACAGCGCTGGGTGGGCGCTGGGTTTAACATAATATTTAATGTTAAATGGGGGGGGGAGGGTCAAAACGAATAATTATGACACGTCCCCCTCAGATTGAATGGCGGCGACGCACATGGTATTTACTGTGAGATTGCGTCAGTGTAGTCACATGGCGCCTTTTCCCACTAGCGCACACAGGAACCAGAGGCGCTAGTTACCGCGCGGTTCCAGCTCGCTTTGGTTTTCCACTGCAGAAGGGTGCGCTCGATGAAGGCACTGAACTTTTAACATCTATAAAGCACTGTCACCTTATTACTAAAAAACATATGCTATAAAACTATTATGCGATTCATGTCATTTAAAGGCAAACGACCCAATAACCCCCAACACAGCAAATAAAACAGACACGAACTATGGAAATGGAAAATGTCGACAGATGGAAATACAAGAATCATTCCTTTACTGACTCACAGAGCCTATGCTCAGTTTAAATTAAAGTCAAATTAAGATAATTGGGGAGCATGGAGGAGAAAAAAAAGCGAATCTGACTGATTGAACTGAGTCACAGTTCCAGCGCCGTCGTGTAATTTCAATGCGCGGAATGTCATTTATTATGTAATCTGGCAGGGCCGCATGCGGCTCCTACATAATTACAACACATTAAATCGCAGCAGAAAGCGCACGCATTTCATTCCTCAGAGCGGTTTATGGATAAACTTCCCATGCCAGGTCCTTTATTACCGAGCGGCGTCAACAATACATATTTTGACCCCGCGCTCTGTCACGGTAATTATAACTGGACACATAACTCTCACCTGCCTTGTCCACCTGCGAATTTGAATGAGAAAAAAATAATGCGTGCAGGAAATATTTTCATATTGGTATGAATTTTTTTTTAATTACATCGCCCTCTAGGGGACAGGCGTTTTGCTTTTGTAAGTTGTAGTACTTCCTTCAACGTGTTCTTGTGTTACAGCCGGTTTATTGTTTATTTTAACATGGCGTACTTTTCCTCTCGCTTTTCTGAAGTGTTGTTGGAGAAAAAAAAACTGCTGTTGGCGTCTTAAAGAGAAAGGTCTTATTTAATATCACAAATAAGAGAACTGCATGCAGTCATTAAGGAAAGTGAACATTTGCAGTGTGCATTAGGCCTATATATATATATATATATATATATATATATATATATATATATATATATATATATATATATATATATATATATATATATTACATGGAGCCACAGGAATGGCACAGACATCTATGCAGGCCTTTTCATAAAAGGTGAATATGAAATGCAACCTGGCACTATATTGATACAGTGTTGCTGTCTGTTTCCCTTTTCTTGTTACATAGTAACTTGGCACTACAGATGTTATTAAGTAATTATATTAAGTGTCTTTCGGTGTAACAGAAACAACAGAAAACGAAGACCGGACTTGTCGGGTAGCTTAAGCGAGTTGTTTAATACTAATGCACTCATTATATCGCGCAGCAAATCGTGGGAATATGATCGGCCGTTTGTGCTGAGTGCGTTGTAAGTTTATTTAGCCATTTTAAACTTAAACTTGGCTGGTTTATCGGTGAGGAATTTGGATCTGAAGCTCCTTCAAACTGGACAAAACTTCCATTCTGCCAGATGGCAGCGTTGTTTCGTAAGGAGCACATATGTTATATTTGACAGCACATTTTTTTTCGCTTTAAGGAAAGTGTCTGCAAGCCAGTTTAGTTTGGCAGGCTTTTTGGCTCGCTTTTAATCTATTCATGAACTCTGGTGTATTCAAACCGAAATCTTAATGAGCATGTGTATAGGATAAGGATGATTGATGACACAGGCAATCATAGGATCTATTTAGGGGGCTTTAGTCCCCTACTCTTTCTTTCAAAATATTTCTTCTAAAACCATTTAGTGATTAATCCGGTGTTTTTGTAAACATTTGCCCCCCCAGCCGGCAAATTTAATCGTGCGTGAATCGTTGTATATTAACCTCTACAGAATGTGACTTTTGTTGCAGAAGTACGACTTCGATAGTAGTTGCTTCTCCTCCAATTTTTTTTTTCCATGGAAGTTTTTATTACAAGCTCAAGTGGCTGGAATAGTTGAGGAATTTGGCAGGAACTGAGGATTCGCAGTCTGAATGTGTATCGGAACTACAGAGAGAAGAATCCTGCCAGGAGGGACGTGTACAGAGAGGGAGACAGCTCTCGTTACCGCGAAGGAATGACGAATGTTTGACCGGGGTCGAGGCCTTGGACGTGTGTTATAGCCTCGAGATGAGATGTGGCTGCTGTTTGTGTGCAGATACCTCTGGGGATAGCTAGCAGGATACTTCTGGCTTCTTGGTAACAGAAATAAAAAACATGGAGGTTTCTGGGCAGAATGACAAAGAATTGCGACCCCCCTCCCCCCTGTCTCCTTCTCTCTGTGTCTCTATCTTTTCTCGTTATACAGCTAGAATTTCATGTTTATCAAAGAAAGTGCAAAAAAGTAACAGAGGTTTGCATGTTCTCCCTGTGTTGGCCTGTACTTCCTGGGTTAGGCTTGAGCAGGGGCAGTGCTGGGACCTGCAGATATCAGTCTGAAGGACACGACACTGACATCTGAGTGAAACAAACCATTCAGGACTTTTTCAGATTCATTCAGGGCTTTAGCTGTGTCTGGGCTCCAGAACGGCCATGACCCTGTATTGGATAAGACAGACTGATGGATCAGTGTACCGATGCATGTATAAATAAGTTCTGTCTTAGTATAGGAGCAGCAGAGAAGCTGTACAAGCCTGGATATCCATTCACCACAGGAAATCTCTCACTCACTTATGAGAACTTACTTCATTATTGGCCTGGTACACCTAATACGAATTTGTTTTGACAACACTGATGCATAAATTTATAATTTTTAGCAGATGCTTTTGTCCAAAGCAACGTACATTTATTTATTTTTTTGGAATAAGCAGGGTCAGTCAGTCCCCAAAGCAATTGGGGGTTAAAGGCTTTGCACAAGGGCCCAACAGCAAACTCACTTGGCCAATTATGGGATTAGAACCAACAACCTTCAGGAGGATTATGAGTACAGCAGCCTAATCTGCTGAGCCACACGCCAACTGCTGTGATTTAAAGGCAACACAGAACATAGATGTAAAGAAATGAACAAAATGGAAGATTTAAAAAATGCATGCAATAGGTGCACATGAGTACATATCAGTGTGTGCAAACATCACAAGTCAGAAATCATGTGCGATGTGTACAGGAGTGTGGTTCCTTGATGCTGGAACAAGTGACCTACCCCAATCCGGCCAGCAGTGTCCCTCTCAAACTTTCAGAAAAGTCTGAATACTCACACTTTTCATGACACCTCCCCTATCTCATCTTACTGCTGACCTTCCCTCACTGCTGACCTTCCCTCACTGCTGACCTTCCCTCACTGCTTCCTTTCCCTCACTGCTGACCTTCCCTCACTGCTTCCCTTCCCTCACTGCTTCCCTTCCCTCATTGCTTCCCTTCCCTCACTGCTTCCCTTCCCTCACTGCTTCCCTTCCCTCACTGCTTCCCTTCCCTCACTGCTTCCCTTCCCTCACTGCTTCCCTTCCCTCACTGCTGACCTTCCCTCACTGCTGACCTTCCCTCACTGCTTCCCTTCCCTCACTGCTGACCTTCCCTCACTGCTGACCTTCCCTCACTGCTGACCTTCCCTCATTGCTTCCCTTCCCTCACTGCTTCCCTTCCCTCACTGCTTCCCTTCCCTTCCCTCACTGCTGACCTTCCCTCACTGTTTCCCTTCCCCTACTGCTTCCCTTCCCTTCCCTCACTGCTTCCCTTCCCTTGGGCTTTACTGACTCTCCCCTGGTGATTGTGTCTTAGCAACACTGGATGCTTTTCACTTGTATTTTGCGCTTGTCTAGTAGGGATTCTATTTCTGTTTCAATTTGGCCAGCTTTCTGATGTTAGGTATACTGTAGCTTCTGGCCTAGTTACGGGGCTGGACTGACCATCTGACATCTCCAGGCTTCGATGGGCAGATGCTTCGTATAGTTAAGCTCAGAGAACTGGAGTGTGAACGTCACGGGTATGTACTGTACTGTAGCCCTGGGACAAGCTTTAGATGAAAATCAGACATTTAAAAGTGCTTCTCATTTCCAGTGTCAATGCTGTGCTGTACAGAAGCAGATGATGCCTGTAATTTGCCATGACTTGTTATTGTCATAATAAACAGTTAGGAACTGAATAAACTGGGAATCTTGCAGTGTTCCAATACTGTTCATATTTGCTTGTTTCACATTCACAGCTCATGCTAGGAGTATATAGGACACTTAAGGGTCAATAATGCGCTTAAAGGTAAATCTGTTTTGCAGTGTTTTTTCGACGCAGAAACAGGTGCATAGCTGACAGCCCATGTTATAAGGTTTGATGTTAGGGTGTGTCGGGCATCTGTGTAGCTCCCATGGAGCTTGGGGACAAGAGCCTTACTTAAGGGTCCACAGACGTAACCAGAATGATGAATGCAGAGTGATGTTTACTGACTCATGGGAAAGTGCACGTATATCTTGCCAGATAAGGTATTCCCAAGCTGTCCGCATGAATCCTGAGCAGGGAGATGGAGAGCGGCATGAAGCTGTCCACAGTACTTGGCATCGTCCCAACTGCCTGAGGGTGGGGGGCCTTGGGGTGGGGGCAGTGAAGGGGGTCAAAGATCACTTCTGCCCCCAAAGGGGAATTTTACTCTGTTCAATAAAGAATTGTTTTCTCTATTTTTTCATGAGTAACTTTTCCATACATGTCGCATGGGAATTTACTTCAGAAAAATATAAACTCAAGCTCTCCAGACATTTCAGAATGCTCCTGTGGGGGTGGGGTGGGGTGGGGTGGGTGGGCTATTGTTTTTCAAAGCATGAGCACAAACAATAGTCTTAAGAGGCTGACAAAAAAGGTGAGAAAACCCCCTGACTGTGATGTTTGCCTCCGTGGAGACAGGTAGTGCAAGCTGATCCGACGTGAAGTGAGGTGTTATCACTGTGAGAAAGTGAAAGTTCGCATGGAAGCACTTTTTTTATTGCAGCGAAAACATCCCCTTTCACCCATCGGAATCCCAGAATCAGTTGAATAACATGAAAGGCAGATTGTGTAGTACACTGGCTGTTTGTCAAGCCTTGGCACTGAGAGCGATAAGGACTCAGACCCAGTCAAACATGTGGGCATGCTTGTGTGTGTGTGTGTGTGTGTGTTAATGGTGCATTATAAACTGCTGTCAAGATGTCAAGCCTGAACTTGTGAGCTGTGGAATTTATGAAACACCTCCTAAGCTTAAAGAAGAATCGACAAATCCTACACGCTTGAGGTTTGGGCCACGTTGTGAGAAATCTGGCCCTGTGACTCGATGTGACTCGCCGTGAATGTAATATCCCCGAACAGTCGGGGTGGTCAGCGAATCTGCCTCCCTCCACCCCCCAGCTTCTGCTTCCCGACACATGGGACGGAAGACAAACCACGGAGGGATTTTCCTGGACCGCCTGGATCCTGGCAGTCAGATCGGCTTCCCAGAATGCCGGGCGTGTTGGTGCCCATCGAATGTTCCAAAACTACCACGTAACCCCTTCGTGTGGCACAAACTGTAATCGAACGAATCGCATCCTATTCTCAAGGTGCCGGACATGTATCCATTGGGAATTGCAGGATGTTACCGTAGTGATCCGGCCATGATGTGTGGAAATGCTGGTCTGCGCAAGGATGAAAGGCTCTGCCTGTTTGGTGGAGAAGAGCGTTTGCGCATATTACACACCAGATCCTGATGTGACGTACGCAGTAGGCGGTGACTCTCTGGCCCCCTTTACAAGGACGGAGCAAATTGGTGAAGCCTTGCTAATCTGATGGGCACGGCCATTCAAGAGAACGTTATAGAGTGGCTGAGTTCTGGTTTCGGTTTTAAGATTTGGCTTTTGCCGTCGTCCTTTTTTGCCGTTTGCTGGTCGTTACTCTGAACGTGCGTCTCTGACATCATTCCCACCATCCATCATCGTATGGAAATCGTGAAATTACAGTGTGTTCTGCCGGATGCGTGGATTCATTCAGAGGTCTTTAAATGTGACGTTGTTATAGTCCTTTAAAAAGACCAAATGGCAGGAGGACTGCAGTTCAGATGCTTTAATTGCATGTCATAATAAATTGATTCATTCACTTTCCTCGCATGTGTCTTCGCATCTTTTTCCAGACCATCCTCTTGGGCTGACGAACACACTGGGTTTCTTTATGACTAATTCAAGAAATACGTATATGCATAGTTTTATGCAATGATTTAAAAGCCTGTTTCTTTTTAATTGGTACAATATTAAATGCTCTGAATAACTTAGTCATGAAGCATTTATGAAACATCTGGATTAAAATCAGTCGCATTTTGTAATTGTTTAGCTGTTGGCTTTTTCTTTATAGAGCAACTATCAGGACATGAAAAGTGGCTCTGCTGTGGTTTTTGTAGTTTTTTCTTCGGCTGACAGGATAAATCTTCCGAACCCTGAATCTTTTTACAAAACGTTTGAGGGAAGGACAACGGCAATGTGACAGTGATGTTTATTTAGGGCACATCTGAGGGATGGGGAGGCCACCTTTATCTTCCAAAGCATGAATAAGTCAACAGGCAGGGTTTGGAAACCTTCCCCTCGGTACAAATGTGACAGGAGTCACAGTTCAGAGATTTTCATGCCCATTTCCATTTTGATGAAGTCGAGGTTGCAGTCTGGAGCTGATCCTAAGAATCACAGGGATCAAAGCTGACAGGACCTCTGCCTGTCCATCACAGAGCGCCCTTACACATATTCACTCACTCACTCACTCACTCACTCATTCATATATTACCAGCTACCACCAGTACTCACTCACTCACTCACTCATTAATATATTACCAGCTACCACCAGTACTCACTCACTCACTCACTCATTAATATATTACCAGCTACCACCAGTACTCACTCACTCACTCACTCACTCATTCATATATTACCAGCTACCACCAGTACTCACTCACTCACTCATTCATATATTACCAGCTACCACCAGTACTCACTCACTCACTCACTCACTCATACTAGCAGCTACCACTGATACTCACTCACTCACTCACTCATTCATATATTACCAGCTACCACCAGTACTCACTCACTCACTCACATACTAGCAGCTACCACTGATACTCACTCATATATTACCAGCTACCACCTGTACTCACTCACTCACTCACTCACATACTAGCAGCTACCACTGACACTCCCTCACTCAGTCATTCATCTATGATTAGCTACCATCCTTATACTACCGGCTCATTTCTCCATGGCAGGTTAAGAAGTGCTACTGGGGATCCTGGGTGTAGCCTTCAGTGCCACCCTTCACAGGTCAACGTGGAGAAGAGACCTTGGCCACCCTTCACAGGTCAACGTGGAGAAGAGACCTTGGCCACCCTTCACAGGCCAACGTGGATAACACAATGAATAATAAAAATTAAACACAATAATCATCAATGGACTTTGTCTTCATTCTTAATCACAGTAAGAGGAGTTTGGACTTAAGTAGAACAGGATGTTTAGATACTCAATTTGTCATTTGTTATTTGATGCCTTGGAAGTAATTGGTTTTCACACATCCCGCCTTGCTCCTCATGAGACAACATTCTGGGCCAGAGTACAGGGACAGCACCCTCAGAGCATTTGGGGCTAAAGACCTTGGTCAAGAGCCCAACAGTGACATAACTACCATTCATGGCATTGGAACAGCGGTGGATAGTTCAAGTCCAGAAAGTAAAAATCCAGACCAAGATTTTGTTTCACCCAAGCAGTTTTGGCCTCTGTGACTGTGATTCTTTATACTCAGCCGGTTGACAGAAACAAGATCTTGGTCTGGATTTTAACTTTCAGGACCTGAACTACCCACCTCTGCATTTCAACAACCTTCCAGACATATTACATTTACTTATTTGAAGACCCTTTATCCAAAGTGAGGCTCAGGTATCCAAATAGAAGCGGCTCAGATAGTTCCTGGACCAATTGGGGTTGAAGAGCCCAATGGTGACATTATGAATCCCAAACCTGAGGAGCTACAATCATACTGTTACAAAAAACAATGTCTATGCTAAGCTAGCAGCCTGACCTGCAGGTTCTGTTGATGATGCTAAGGTGATGTTCTCAGGTGTTTCTCAGACAAGGGTGCTCCACTAGGTGTGCCAGAGATGCAGGAATGAGAGCGATTCCTCAGGAGTGTATGATCGAGAACATAGGAAAGGATCTCTAAGAGATACAAACATGCATTTTAGGCCAAAAAAAAAATGGGATGCCGAGGAGGTGGGAGGAGGGATGGGATTTTATTTGGGTTGGGGAGTAGAGACAAGTTTATCAAAATAGGGAGGAAGAATGAAAAATTGAGACTGCCATATCTGATTTCAGTAGAAGGGAAAAATCCAAGAGAAACAGAAGTTGGATCTTTGGAAGGGGCTGTAATGAAGCCTGGGATCAGGCACTAGAGCAAAACCCAGTCTCACATAACTGGCCAACACATAGATATGAAACAAATGTCCCACACCACCTGTCTCGACTTGCCCTGCATTGCCCATGTCTTCCTACTCTACACTGTTTTCTGGAAGCCCGGGTGCCTGATTGTGATGTCATATCCTCACACCCAGAGATAAGGTACGTCCAAAATCGCATACTCGTTTAGTTTGAGCAGCTGACCTAAAGGTTATCCCGAAAGCCTGCATACACACCGGCCCTTTGCGGATAAGATTGGCCACCCCTGGTCTAGTCCATGCACATCCCCTCTGAAGGCAGGGCTACAGCATTTGAGACAATCTACTGGACTGGGTGACCTAAAGTTCCACTTCTACATCTGTGAATTGTTTTTGTCATGTATTATATCTGGAGTCTCATAATCTTGCGTGTCAGCAATTATTATTGTCGCTCTGCCCCTATTGTGCTTATAAATAGCAAGGCTAGATAGGAAAGGTCAGCTCTCCCAACATCTGGCCTTAAAAGCTAGTATCTTGCTTGCTGCATTGTTAGGTCTGGCAGGCTGGCTGATGATTTGATAAGGATCAGCGTCTCTAAAAGCTACAGTTAGCTAACAAGCTGAAGAGGCGTTAACTGCTTTAAGTGGCTTTACACCAGGCAGGGTTCCCACATAAAGGGGTAGAAAATCACACTAACGACCTAAGACCTCGATAACCGAGAGAATGTCGCAGCTTACGCGTCGAAATGAGAAGAGGTTCTTCCTGTGTCGACAAATGTGCTTCTCCGGCAAATAATACTGTTTTATATACCCGAAATGCGCAAGAACGTAAACGGACTACCGACAAGCTTAATATCAACAACGTGATTTTCAGTCTGACTGACTGAAACAAGCAGATTATTTTTTCAGGCTGTATTTCTCGTTCTGCATGTGATTTCTAGGAACAGACAACCCTTCTTTGAGTGACTTTGATGCATGTAGTTAAGTAGACTGGTGCCACTGCTATAGTTTCCTGGCAGCCTCTTAATGTTTTCCCCTCCTGCTGTGACCGAGCTCCTGGGAGCGTCGTTATTGATCGCGGAAGTTTTGCGGACTTGATCAGACTCGAGTTTGGCGAAACCCTAAACTCCGTGACGGGGAGGGTAATCAGAGAAGCTGAATACCGTTTGGCAATGCTGCAAGAAGGAAGGTCCGCACAGTGCGAGTTTGTCCGCCGATTCGCCGACTTTAGAAGTAAAAAGCATTAAAAAATACATGCCGTGTCTGAGGACGGGCTTTGATATTGTCTTGTAAAACGAGAGTCTGAGACATGCTGTCGTACCCCAGCCACCCTTCTATGGGGGTCTTGCACAGAATGGGATACCTGAAGATCACCCAATAAACAATGATAAATGGTGGGTAAGATATACAACTTTAATCTAGCTTCTAGTTCTTATTGTGTTGGAATATGTGTTTGTGTTTTTAAACAAGTACTGATGAATCGCAGAGAAGGATTAAATGAGCTTTTAGGAAAATCCGGTGATTATGCAGCCATCAGTCACAGGACAACACAGACTGCTGTGAAATGCGTGACAGAAATGACTGCAATTCGTGCTATATATATATATCTTTTCTTTTAACTTTTAAAATCAGATTCAATTGCTTGAGTATTTCCATGCTAAATTCTTAGCAAAGCGCGTTCACATATTACACTAAATAATGGTGTGATTGCAATATATTAATGTCTTAATTGTCACTGCATAATGTATTCAGTTGTATTATTTTTACATGTTTTTTGTTTTATGTATAAAATTGCAAGCATATGTATATATGGCCCATGCATATGCGCTGTTTGAACGTCTGTTTGACTTTGCTCGTTCATTCATTGTCTCCCTCATTCATTTCGCCTTCCAGTGCGTCGCCAGGCCCGTGCTCTGTATCTTTGTAGTAACATTACTCATTGGGGGCATAACCTACAGCAGATGCAAGTGTAACTACTCAGAGATACTCAGCGCCTACAAAGCGCTGATTCTCATTGAGCTGCAGAACCTGGTATGTGCGGCCCATCGAGTCCAATAATGAGTAACTGAAGATGAAATGGGGTGTTAAATCCATTTCAATTTAATAGTATAAGCTCTTTTTGTTTACGTCACGATAATGGATAAGACGTTTAGCCGTTACTAAATTCAAAGACATTAAGGGAACGGAATATTCTTAGGACTGAGTATAAATTAAGGTATTTTGTTTATTGACGTCACATAGAATTTCACTCAAACGTTTTGCAGTCGGAATATGTTACATAAAAGCTAATTGTAGTTTCGGTGTTTTTCACTTTGAATCTGTGTTGTACTGCCCTCTTCTGGGTTACCGACAGACATTGTCTTGAAAAAAGATCTAAGATAAGTGTCCTAAATGTAAATCAAGGTTACTTTGGTTATTTAACATTACTAAAATTGAATTTGTATTTGTCCACTAGAATCTGACCAGCATTTACACTACATCCAAAGAAAAGGACCGATGTCCTTCAGCAAAGGTAATGGGTCTATGTGCTTATGTTTATGGTCTAGATCGACCTTCGCGTACGGCTGACATACCGGGAAAACCAGCATAAAGCTAAAAACAACGACAGCCCGACAATGCTGTGGTAAATGGGCGTAGGAGATTTTAAGGGGAGCTTTTTTTTGCTTCTGAATTTAAACCTGTGGTTTCACTCAGCCGTAGGAAGAGTCAGAACTCCGGAACCACAAATAAATAAATAAATAAATAAATAAATAAATAAATAAATAAATAAAGATTCACCACCAAGGATGGCAGATAGGTGACACTGATGAGAAATGATTAGGCAATGACCATGACAGGCTGAAACTTGATCAGGTAGCTGGTTTGGATGAATCTCTTCAGATGTGCGGCCAGTTTACCAAATCAATCACTCAAAGCTTTTGCTAAAATGGTACACTCCCTGATCAAAATAATGCTAGGTAATTACATATAATGGACTGGTTTGTTCTTCCATGGCCACCTGTCCAGTAAGTGTAAGGGTGGCCATGAATCCTATGCTAAATAATGTAGGACGCAGGACTGGGTGCACACTGTTTGGGATCCCGACCCATTGTATGGATGAATTGCTCACGGGAGTTTTACTTACATAAAAATGTTCTGAGGGCAGAAGGAAAAATTATTGGTTCTGAGAGCTAACCAATCAGATTGCGGAGGATGTGGGACCAACCAATCAGATGTCTTGGTCCAGCCTCCTCTAGTTGCTTGGACCCACCTCCTGTACAATCTGATTGATCATCGCTCTGAAATAATCATTTTTCATTCTGCCCTCAGAACAATTTTGCGTAAGTAAAACTCCCACGAGTGGATGAATCACATTGTACAGAAGTTCTTCCTGCACAACTCCCAGTACAGGGATCAATTTTAATGTCACCGTACCAAAGCAGTCATTGTAGAGGCACTGATCCTCTGCTTGTGGCCTCATCGGCAGCAGCATGACACCTGAAGCAACCGTCTACCCTGTTTTATATTGAATTTTCCCATCGCTATATTTACATCTATTTACTTAGCAGACATTTTTATCTAAGGCAATGTACAGTTGAGAAAGTGGAGTCAGATGGTGTCTCAGGAGCGATCGGTGTTAAGGGCATGACAGTGACATCACTTTGCTGACCATTAGATATGAACTGGCAACCTTCTGATTCTCCCCCTTGGTTACCAGCTTCTCACACTGCAAAATGCTGCAGCGGTGGACTAACGAGACACTTAGCAGAGGGCCCAGTCATGCATGTCGACATGTCTGTTCTGTAGGTGCAGCACATCTTACGGTCGATCTACGGCATGACGCAGCTGTTCAAGTGCCAAAGTAAACGAAGGGAAAAGCAGGAAGTCGGGAAGGTGGTGGAGAAAATGGAGCAGTTATTAAGAGAGAACTGCAAACAGGCTGATCTGGTGAGACTCACACATGCTTCAGAATACGGGCCTGTGCAAATATCGGTCAGGCCGCATACCGTCGGATGCTTGCTGCTCTCTGACCAAACTACGCCTCGAAATGTCAGGTTATCTAATGAACAGTCTTTTTTTTTCTTTGTCTATTTTGGTGCAGGTGAAAAGATCAAAGCGTGAAATTTGCAGGATGGGCCCGAAGAGGAAAAAGAAGAAGAAGAAGAAGAAGAAGATCATTGAGAGTTTGGTCCTCTGCTGGCAGAAGCTGCAGGCTGTGTATGTGCCAAAGCCAAAGAGGAGAGCATGAAGGACCAGCCATCTGAATGCTCCAGATGCTCTCCTTCTCCAGTTCTTTAGCTAAGAAGAGGGTCACCTAACTAACATCTATAAATAAATGTACTATTTTCTATATATCCAGTGCATTTGATTGTCATAGCAACCGTAGAGGAATTGTTTGAATGTACACACAATATATGAATGTATGTGAACATTAATGTTGTACAGATCACTCTAAGCAAATAATTCAATAAGTATATTTAATGTGTGTAACAGTTGGGTAAATATCTTGTATTGAACTAAAACAAACATGTGAGATTTGTTCTAGTGGAAACACATTATATTCAGTCTATTAACCAGTATATAACATAATATATAATATGAAGATTAATAATATATAAAGTGAGTTTAAAATATCGGGTAGAGTTGATGTGTATTAAAACAATACTGTGTAGTGCATATTTTTGTTACAAACATTGAGAGTACATGTTTAAAGTGGCATCCTGTTGATGTAAGCAAATATATTTTAAAAGCTATATAAACAATTAACATCTAAGGAGAATGTGCTTTATTAATCATGCGATTAAACTAAAATAAGAAATTTGAAGATAATATTGAACCTAGGAAAGGAAGCCGTATTGCAGACTGCTCGGAACCAATCTACGCTGGGTGTTGTCTGCCTCTTATAGGGGACAAAAATTAAAGACGGACCTATAAACAGAAACGCGTAGTTAAGGGTGTGTTACAACGAAGCAAAGGTAAGATGATTTAACCTTTTTTATTATGTTTGCGTTCGGTATTTCCCCCCCAAAATGTTGGTAGCATATTTTAAAACGCATAGGCAGCTTTGCGGTGTTTTTAAAACCGTCTAGTTGGCGTGTAAATCGCCACAGAAATCCGCTTCGTCTGAGAGCAGCAGTTCGTGAAATTGTGCCCTATCGAGAGAAAAAGGACAAGGGGGATAATAGGAGCAACACCGCAGCATGTGTTTCCGTATGTAGATAAACGCTGGCGGCTTTAACGCTGTTCTTTATCGTTAGTCATGGCAGAGGGGGACATGGACCCGGAGTTAGCAAGACGGTTGTTTGAGGAAGGAGCCACGCTGGTGCTGCTGGGGGTACCCGAAGGCACCGAGCTGGGCATCGACTACAAGAGCTGGCAGGTCGGCCCGCGTTTCCGAGGGGTCAAGATGATCCCTCCCGGGCTCCACTTCCTGCACTACAGCTCGGTTTGGAAGGATGGAGAGACAGGCCCTCGCATGGGGCTCTTCCTGTCACTGCAGCCTCGTCAGGTCCTGCTGGCCCACTGGGACGCCAAGGAGGAGGACCTTAAGTTTTCCGACGACGAGGAGGAGATGGGGCGTGTTGCGGCCGGCCTGCGGGACCTGGACCCCTTCCTGGGGCCATACCCGTACGAGATCATGCGCAAGTGGGTCTCCCTGACCGACCGGCTGACCTTCGAGGTGGCCAGCGGCCTGCAGCCCCTCAGCGGCAGAGTCTGCTCCTTCAGTGACGTGGTGCCGGAGCTGCGGCTCCCGCTCACCAAGGACCGGGAGGAGCATAACCTGCCCCGCAACGACACCGAGTGCCAGAGCATGCAGGAGGGCCTGGACCGGCTCCCCCGGATGAAGCAACAGGCCGGCACAGAGCTGCGTTTCTCCCACATCCCCAAGCAGACGTACCCGCCGGGGGCCACGCCGGCACAGATTACGCAGTTTAGCATGGACTGCAGCTACGCGCTAGAGCGCCTACTAGAGGCCAACTACAAAGATAACCCCCTGCATGTCCTGGGTGAGCCCCGTCGGCAGAGGGCGCCCTAACGGCGGCGCTGCAAATGCGTTATGTATTTTATGGGGCCCTTTTCGTTTGACTGCAGGTACCGCAGATCCTAGTTTCCTACATGTGCTGCCGTTTTGCACAGAGACCGATTATGGCTCAAACCCAGTTCGTGCTGCTCGTTTAACTCATTACGTACCAGGTAATTTCTGGTTACAGTAATACACCGCTTCGGTAAAAAGGTTCATTTTCATGGATGGAGTAAATTATAGCGCATCGATCCTTTGATTTAGGTTTAAATCAATGTACTTAGCGGATGAATGAATCTCAAATGTTTTAATTACTCGCTAAATTTAAATTTTTTAATTGCTTTTAATTAAAACACAGAGTGTGTTGTGTTTAATGAGCACCATTAATTCTACGATTAACGCATTTTCTTCTCCGGTCTCAATCTGCCGTTGAGAATATACCGTGCAATTTGCTGTGACACGAACAAACACCCATTTTTCATGCCATTTTACATGTATTATCTTTTTTTTTAAAGCAAGTGTAAAACCAATACATTGTCACCGATATGGGATATTCTAGGGTTGCCAACTTTGGTCACCTGAGTGGCATGAGTTTTATTACCGTCTAAATAGTCTGTAAGGTTTGAAAACTACCCTGACACTTTCAGTGTTGTTAATTTATAATAGAGTAATATGTAGTTGCCATAAGATTACTTGCGTGAGTGTCACGTGAGAGTTGGCAACCCTGATATTCTCCGGTAATGTCAGTGCACAGTATCGGTAACCCCCCCGCCGCCTGTCCCCCTGTCCTCGTCCCGCAGGCGAGCTGCAGTTCGCCTTTGTCTGCTTCATCATCGGTAACGCCTATGAGGCCTTTGAGCACTGGAAGCGGCTGGTGGCTCTTCTGTGTCGCTCGGAGGAGGCAGTGCGGGCTCGCAGCCCCCTGTACCTGGGCCTCATCGCCGTGCTGTACCGCCAGCTGGCCGAGATCCCGCCCGACTTCTTCGTGGACATCGTGTCGCAGCAGAACTTCCTGACCAGCACACTGCAGGTACAGACCCAGTGTTTGTCATATTTATATAAATATAAAAAACATAAAGTATTAAACTGTTTATTGTATATAAAATACCTGTCGGGCAGGACAGAGGAGATGCAACAAATTTACTGTTAAACGTTCAACATATGTCATGTAATGTCTCTATAAGAAGCTTTTTGCATTTATATTTAAATGTGTGTGTTTTAATGGCAGTAGCTGTGAACGAGTGCATTTATGCGGTCGTTCTGTAAACTGATTGATGTATTTATGGCTTCTCCGGAAACGACGCTGGGATGTAGGAAATATCAGTTTTGATTTTCCTTTTATGAAGGCTGTTTTTCTGTTATGGTGATTGGCAGTTCGCTTTTTTGATGAACAGACTTTGTTTGGCAAATCTTTGTGAGTGAGCTGGACCCCATCTGACCAGGTGCCTTGTGGGGAATCAGCTGTCCTGGTCTGAAATGAGATGCGACATCAGTCAAATCATAAAAGCAGTACAATGTGTTGTTTGGTCAATCTAACCTGTGACTAAATATTTTTGTGAAATGAACAGTAGTAATTAAGGTAAGACGAGCATTACATTTTAACGTAAATAGCTTGAACAGTTAAAGCTTTTCTTTAGGTTTCCATAATAACAGTCTAGAGTTTTTTGGAGTCACGGATTTGGAGTCACGCTGGTTTTCTGCGTCTTTCCTTCCGCTCTCTCTGTCCCGGCAGGACTTCTTCCAGTTCACCAGCGGCCCCGAGGTGGACGCCGTGCTCCGGAAGCGGGCGGAGGGCTTCAAGGCCCACCTGACCAAAAAGTTCCGGTGGGATTTCGATGTGGACCTTGAGGACTGCGCCCCGGTGGTGGTGGAGCTGCCTGAAGGGGTCGTCTTGGACTGAGTCCAGCCGTCCGTCGGCAGCGGCCGTGACAGGAACAGGAGGCCTAGGAGCATCCCACATTCCAGAGTAGCACTGGCGAGGGTGGAGGGTGCGGCACGCCTGCAGTGCGCGGTCCATGCAGCCTGATAGGAATTCCCCTCTGACTTTGCTTCCTTACTGGAAACTTCTGGGTCTTTTCCAGGGAACTCCAACAGACCGTGACGCATTTTCACCCACAGGGTCATGCAACCGCCATGTTCAACAATGTGCAACAGTTAGACGCTTTTACAGCACTTATGGTATTTCTGATAAGCAACCAGAAAGCAAAGACTCATGCAGTGAGCATGTGCAGGCCTCACTGGCTCTGCAATCAGATTGTATAAGTTTTAATACTTAAAAGTAACACTGAATTCATATATCTCTGCTCCTTAACTTCTGATCAGACTTTGAATAAAATATTTGGTAAGTTAGTATTTGTGTGTCCTGTGACGGATTGGTATCCCAGCTTGTGCCTTGTGCCATGTGATGGATGGATGGATGGATGGATTGATTTCTTGCATTATGGAAGTGTCCTCTGAGTGGCAGACTGAGTTTCGTGTGATTTGAGGCTCCTCTCTGTGTAAATCTGATAAATTAATAAGCGTGGGTAAAACTGCTGTGGATGCGTCGGACTCTGACTTTATGCAAAACAAATTTGTTGCATAACGAGGTAAAGGAAGACAGCTGTGATGAATCTGCTGCGTTGAGAACACTGCTCTTATTTTAGTTTTTATTCGCTCGCCTCTCCATTGTTTGTGTCCCCCTTGTTACCTTTTAGCTTCTGCGTGATTGATCACCGTAGCTGGAGTTCGAGATGCGGCGGCCGTCAGGCCTATTGATCCCGGTTTTGCAGTCACGGCTCTGATGAATGAATGTCGCTTTTCAAATCAGAATGATTCAGCGATGCCCCACTGTTTATTATGGGTGGGGGGGCTGGCTTTGTGTTCCTTGTTTAGTGGGTGTATGTCACTCTGGTCTGTAGACCCATGTAAAGTGGCTTTTGATGCCAGGGAAGGGGGGGGCGGGAGTCAAACAGTGACTTTCTGTCCCGTGAGGATTGTGTGAGGGGAACAGTGTGGTATTTTGTGTGAAGGGTTAGGGGCAGATTGATATCCCAATTTTTCTAACTGTGTCCAAGTCTCCATAGGAAGGAGGGGATCTTTTCGTTGCCGGACTCGCTGATTACTGGAAACAGAGCTTACCCTTGCCCTGCTGCCGTGGGTAGATCCTGCCCTTTTGACCAGAGTGATGATTTGTTTAAATCCTGGAATGTGTCTGTACAGGGACCCTTGAAGAATTGAGGCTACCACTGTGATGGGGTCGTAAACCCCCCCCCCCAAGCTAAAACCCTAAATTGGACGTGTTTGTTGGTCTGTGAGCATTTGCCGTCACTGACCGCCCCCTGCTGGTTTTAATTAGTGCAGCAGGCTGGCACAATAGTGGATCAGACAACCTCATTAGGTCACTACATCTGACAGGTCTCCGGCGCAAGCTGTGTGTGTACGGGAATGCTCTTTAAACCATAACGTCTGTTTGTTCACACGTACAAGCTGCGTGCGCGTGTGTGTGTGCTTGCGGAAAGGCTCCACAGAGTCGACAGCCTGAGTGGGTGCAAGTCTCCTGCCATCTGGGGGGCAGCCTGACCCGGCCCTGAAGGACAGGCTTATCTGACGATGTTCTGCTAGGGGCGGTTTGTAATGCCGATTCTAATGAAGACAAGCGTGACCGCTCCGCAGGAAAAGTTTTGGGGTTTCACCCTCCAGGGAACACACAGCGTATTAATCTTTGGTTCTGACCTCAATGGCCCAATTAGTGACGGTGCCGTTGAGGGTGTGTGCCGTGAGTACTGACCGCTGAGATCTCCCCAGAAGGGTGTCAGTGAGCCTGGTGGTCTGCTATTTGAGGTGAAGCACAACTGGATGAGGAGGTTGTGGGTTTGAATCTCCTTCCCATCATGGTCCAAATGCATTTACCTTGTGCTTGTGCTGTGAGTGCCCCCTGCTTGTGTCTCTCTCTTTCCTGGCATGGGCTCCAGGTTCCCTGCCCCCCTCTGTCGGATCAGCAGTTCTGGAAAGAGCACAGAGATGGTGTTTAATGTGCTAAATGGGCTGGATCTTGGCTGCATGAGCCAGCACGGTTTCTGGCCCACACCCGGGCAGCTTGAGACCGTGGCCCTCGCGGGTCGTCACAAAGCCACATGAAAGCGTGTTGGAGCCCTCAGCTGACACACACCCTTCGGGCTGCCCGAGCGGGCGACTGTGTTCTCCTCACCCTTTGGTGGGCAGCTTGGGTATACCATGTCTTGTAGCCACCACCCAAACGGTCTAGTGATGCCGAATGCTGCCCACCACTCTCACTTCAGATCACGGCTGCAGGTAAACGGTAGCAGCCCCCCCCCCCTTGATGGGTGTGTCTGGGACGTTGGAATAAGCGTCTAAACATTCAGCGCAGGACGCAGCTGTGTGCAGGGATGGGGGGGAGGGTTCTTCCTTACAGCTTCAGGGCCTGAACTGGGGTGTTGCTGCCCCCCCCACCCACTTTGATGGGGCCTTCCCAAACCCCCCCCCCCCCCCCCCCCCCCCAGATCGTGCTAACCAGCAGCCTGCCCTCTGGCCTCCATCTCCCGCAGGCCCGTCTCTCAGCACTGCCCCGCTCCTCTGATTCAGGGTCAGACTTCTGGGTGGGGGTCCGGTCCTCCACGTGGTGTTAACTGGGTTCGTGAAGCGTGCCGACGCCCCCCAGCCAGCTGAACCAGGAAGTCGGTCAGTGTTTAGATTTAATCGGTCGGCTGAGTGCTGTGTAGGATACAGTTATGGTTTTTTTTTAAAGGCTCTGAATCAGTGCTATAGTGTTTAACATGCTGTACGACAGATGGAACCCAGCATGCAGGCAGGATTTGTGGGGCGGCATGTTGAGGTGATACTGCAGCGTTGCACCCGAGCAACGACGTCCACTCCTCCTCCTACTACTGCTGGCAAACACAGCTGTGAGTAACTGGGGTGCGGGGGTGTAGGGGCACAGTGATGGTCCTGAGCTGCTTCGTGATACCTGCTTTCTTTGCAGTTGAAATCCATCCATCCATCCTTTCATCCTAGTCAGGGTCACGAGGTCAATCATATAGACATATATTTATAAGATACGCAAAAACTGCTCCCTTATGGAAGTACTGACGTCAGGAGAAGAGTGTTGGATCTGTCTCTTGACGACCCCAAACTATAAATATTAACATTTATCTTGTAATTATGTTGGAATTTTCCTCCCTTATGTTAATTGCTCCAGTATGATGATGGTGTGAATGCTCACAGGAAGTGGTGACCGGTGACCTCTGACCTCTTGACTCCACCCCCTTCCACCCTCTCAGGTATGAGGGCTGCACTGTTCCCCACGCTGGCTGCTGTTGTGTTTGGCAGGGACCCCCCTAAACTCTGGCAGACCCTGCTGAGGATGAAAAGATCTGAGGACTGGAAGAGCTGGATTTTATTAACCCCCCCCCCCCACGCCTCCTCCGTTTGTGTCTTTTCATGAAAAAGTGCGGTTCCCATGTGCGGGTCAGGTGAGGGGCTCAACTTGGGTGACCCCTCCTTCTCCTTTGCTTTTAGTGTCTGGGTGTGGTGACACAAAGCGTGTCCCGTAATGGTCGACCCAGTAAGAGATCTCAAACTATGCATTTGTAGGGGGCCCCCTGTTGGCCACAAACAGTCACTACACTAGCGAGGGCGGGAGTGACTTTTTGAGTGTATTTCCCGAAAAATAACAGACCTGCTCCTGCCTGTGATCAGCTGGACTCCCACTTAGTAACACTGGCTCACTGACCATGTGAGCGGGCTGCCTTTCGGCTTTACAGACAGCGAGGGCCAGTATAGGACTGACTTATAGTCGTTGAAAGGTCTTATCTGAAGGGAGGAGATTCTCTCTCTTTTTTTAAACTTGCCACTGTTTTTCTTTCAGTCTGGTTGATGCTTTAGGAGGATCATTGCTCTTTGTGCCAGAAGTCCAGGAATTTCCTTGGGGTACGAAAGTGAGGCCCATTTCCGCAGTAAGAGAAAAGGTTGCCGATTGCAATTTACCTTGTTTTGAAGGCAGCCAGTCCCAAGCGAGCTTTTTAAAATATGAAAAATGCCCATAGCGTTTCCTTTTGCCATTTCTCTGGCTCTTTGGATCTGAGGGGTGACTTAGAGGCCTCCCTCCACGTTTTCTATTCAAGGAGCCGAGCTCCAAAGGAAATCCGTTGGAATCCGTACCGGTGGACGAGCTCCCTGCGTCAGCACTCGCCAGCACGCTCTTTCAGCCCGACGGTAGAGCGAAAGGTGCCCGGACAGGCAGCCAAATGATGTTCTTGTAAGATGAAATAAGATGAACTTGTTGATGCCAGGAGGAAATTCTGCTGCATACGGTGGCGAGGAACATGAAGTGCGGACAAATAAACACGGTACAAAAGAAAGATGCAGTGCAAAGATGCAGTGCAAAGATGCAGTGCAAAGAAGATGTGAAGACGTCCACAATACTCAACTAGAGCATCCTAAATGGCACAAGGCCTTTACTATAGCAAAGGAGGAAACTTTCTAAGCTGACTAATGACATTAAGACTGAAAAGGCTGCAGTGTCGTTTCCTTGGGGCTGCGTTCTAAGCAGGGTGCCGGTTTGCTCTCCCTGGCCGAGGTTTGACAACTGGCAGCCTGGTGCGGGAGACGTATGTCACCCGTCATGTGACCTGTCATGTGACACAAGCCAAGGCAGGTTTGTTGACCCGGGGTTCCACTCAAAAAGTTACTTCACTGTAATGAGTGTTTGTGCCTAACAGGGGGCCCCCTAAGCCTTGGGCACCACGGAGATGCCCGAGTGCTACACAGAAGCATTATTTCCTCAGAGTTGAAATGTTTACACACACAAATGTTTTCACTCACACAGAAACCGTGGCTGAATCTCAATACTAAGCCACTGTACTACAGGAGTACAGAGGACGGTAAAAATCCCCAGATGTTGATCTTGCTCCACCCCAAATATCAAGGATGCTTTGGGCACATCTTTGCCAAATCAGAACAATCCCATGATTCACTGTGTGCTGTCGCGATGGGGGAGGAAGAAAGCCCGACCCATAATGATATCAGAGTTACCTTAATCAGAGTTACCTTGATCAGAGTTACCTTGATCAGAGTAACGTTTCCATAGTTTCTGTCAGATACTGTTTTCCAGCAGTTTTTCACTTTTTTGGCTCGTGAGACTGGAATGTTTAACATCTGCGTATAGTGTTTGTGTAGAACTGCGATAAATATGAATATTTTAAGTGTAAACTTTATTTGTGAGAAAAGGACAAGTAATCATACCAGGAATAAGTAGTCATAGACTGGACATTTTTGATTATGTGTCATTTATTAAATATGTTAAAAATTATGGCTAGGGTAATTAGCCTGGGGTATGGTATATTGGAACAGCAAGTATACATCTGTCTCAATACAAAATTGGTGCGTTGTCTGTCCTCTTGATCTTGTGAGAACGTTCTTGGAAGGTTGGTTAATAAGACCAGTTTTGCCAAGACCACAAGTACGGTCTTTGCGATCTTAATCATACGGTGAATCTCAATACTGTCACAGAGCTGACAAGCTTCTGCTTAACGGCGAAATTTTGTGGCGTGTGTCTGCCCCCTGGAGGAAGGTATGAAACTGCACCCCTAAATCTCAGCAGTTATGAAAACAAACAGTGGAAGATTATGGGCCTCGTTTGGGGGGCCAGGAGGTGAGGGCTGGGTTTCACACGAACGAGCTGGTGGACAAGGACGACTGTCGTTTTTGTGTTCGACAGATGGCTCCGTCTGGGTCAGTATCCCGTCTGAACAGGAATTTATTTATCAATAGTCACGTTTTCCTCAATTTGTTTTCGACCTGGAATTCTCAAGGAACGGATTCACATTGACCATTTTCTTGGATTCTTTCCACTTCCTAATTATCCTTAAAGATTTATAATGAAACTAATCTCCTCTCCCTGGGCCCTGAGCGATTCCGCAGCGAGCCCCCTCACTCTTTTATATAATTTAGCTTGGCTGCAGCATGAAAAATGCGTTACGGTGGACGCGTCCCAGCTGCACATGTGCACGCGGGGTGTACCTGCCCGTAACTCCCTATACATCCAGCCACCCCGATCGCCGTTCACGACCCCGCGCCCCCTGCCGCAAACGTGGAACAGGATACTTCAAAGTTGATTTTTTTTTTTTTCGAACACCTCAGAATCTTTTTTCCTTCTTTTGATGCATGCGGAATATGTGTTTGAAGCCTGTGGCGCCAGATTGCGATCAAAGCGGGAACTACATTAATGTATGTCTCCGCAGATGAGTTCATTTTGTTCTCCAAAAATCAGCAGAATGCACAGCTGTATTTGGTATGGACAGCTGGAGTCTTTTCCATATGGTGGGATGTTTCACAGAGCTTTGGTATGCTTACTGATATGTCCATAGGATAAGGGAGAGTCCCCCCCCCCCCCCCCCCCCCCGGCTGTTAGCCTCTTGTGTAAAAGCGGCGTTTCTGCGAAGTGGTTTCAAACATAATCTCCCTGAGGAAAAGATGAAGGTCGCTTTCTGTTTGAGGATGAGGATGGATTTGGGCGAGTGCGCTGTGAGTTGAAGACGGAAGGTTCCAGGCTTTACAATCACCCGCACCGTCCCACAGCTGGCAGCTTGTCACGGAATGGGCAGCAGGTCCGTCGGTTTGCGAGCTCTGTCTAACAAAGGCAACCGGGCTCGTAAAATCGCTCACTGACACTTAATCCGACGGACATGAGCTTCTGCTCGCAAGCGCCACCTGTGGTGATTTTTGTGCGTGACGACACTTATGTCTCATTCCAGCGTTTAAATGAGACGATCACATTACTCGATGATATGCCACAAGATCCTTCTACTACTCGCTGATCCCGCACCTGCTGTCTGTATATCTAATTTCATTTTTCATTCCATCCCTTTGCTGTTTCTAACTGTAGGTACACAGTATAGTGCATAAAGCATGTGTACAGTTTTCATGTGCATACACTGTACCTGTGAATCGTCTTGAAACCAGGGCAGGACTCGGCTAATGAAGATCTTTCTGAATCTGATTCTGAAACGTGGTGAGGAATAAAGAAGTGAAGGGGGGGCCATCGGGAGAAAAAAAACGGGGAATGACTGAGGCGGCATTTCAAAAGGGAAGGTTAAAACAGATGCCGAACAGGGGCGGGGCCAAGACCAACCAATTAGGCCTGTTTGTCTTGGTAAGCACCTGTGAACGGTAGATTCATCAAGACCCGTCTTCTCCATGCCCCAAAACACACACATGGCATGTGCACCATCTGCCCAAAGTCACACGTCATCTATCTAAATCTACCATTCTCTACAGCAACAAATAGTAGTTAGGAGGACAGTTGTCGTTGTCAGTATGTTGAGCACCGGTCCCGTTTGACACCTTGAGGTCTCCGTCCACATGCAGGGGCAGACAGGAGAGCCACAGGTGAGCTGTCTAGGAGCATCTGAATCTGCGTGATGGGCAGTAGTGAGTTTTCCCACTCGCTGGCAGCTGCAGGTTGATGGGATGTCCTGTAGCAGCACGGGGACCTGAGATTTACTGTACGGCCTTTGTGGGATATTTTTTACCCCCTTCACCGCATCCTAAATCTACATCTCAGACATGTTTAAACTGGATATCCAGCAGATGGTTATGGGCTTGCGGCGATGGGGGGGGGGGGGGGGGGGGCTGTGGACCAGACTGTACCTCTACCGGACACGGGTTCCTGTATCTGTCCTGAGTGTCGGCGCTGGGCTCTCGGGCCGGTCATTCACGGTGCATGTAGAATTACGGCTTGGGGAGCCCTTTACTACCATTGGGAGGCATGGCCTCCCCCCACCACTAAAAAATAAGAGGTGAAGTCCTCAGCCAATAAAAATAAAGGGAAACGACCAGATGGCAGAGCAATTTCCCGTTTTTATTGCCCGATGACACACGGCATTCATGTTGCTCGCTTCACGGATCGTGGATCATCCGTGTTACATCTTCGTGCGCCGCTTTAAACGCGTCCATTATTTTTTATGCGCTTTCGCACGGTGGCGCACATTTGCGATTTGGCGCCACCTGCAGGTTGGTGGCAGCATCGATGGTATGTGGTGAAGGGCACATTGAGTCTGATTTGTTTATTCTCCTTGAGGCTAACGGTCTTGGCTGAATTTCCCAAGCTGGATGCAGGGCCTCACCGTGGACTCTAGAGGGTCCCCTCTCTTCTTATGTAACAAACACCAGCTTGGATAAAAGACTACGAGGTAACACAGCGTCCCCTGTGTGATTCAGAGATCGAGTCTTCAGAGGCATGAACCTTATAATTATGGTGCTTGCTAAGTATTTATGGAGATGTTGGATATAGTGAAATTAGACTGCAGTTATAGAGATATCATAAATTACACTGGTCTTTATCAAGACTAAAACAATACGATTCTGTGTGTTATGAAATCAGACTGTTTTTATTAAGTTGAATGAATTACATTGATACTTATTAAGATCAAACAGTGTGGGGCTGTGTTTAATGAAGCAATATAATTGCCTAAATTATCTGCAGTTACTTTGGGGGGGGGTGGGGGGCGGGTTGATTATATAACAGGACGGGATGATAAATATGACTTAGTTACAGGAGGGATCTGTGTCACATTTTCCTGGCACAGAGGAGAACAAATGTATCATCTTTGGTGAAACTCATGTGTTCCTTCTGTTCGACACAAGGTGATGCCTCCATGCCACATGTGACATTATAACAGCAACCATCTGAGTGTCCTGTCAGTGTTCTCCCACGGTCCCCACTTCTCTGGCCATGCCCCCTTTCCAGGAGTTCCTGTCAGTTCTGGTTCATGCGAGTGTCCATCCGGATTGTCTGTTGGCATCCTCCCTGGACCCCCCCTTACTTTGGCCACGCCCCCTTTCCAGGAGTTCCTGCCAGTTCTGGTCCGTGTGAGTGCCCATCTGGATTGTCTGTTGGCATCCTCCCTGGACCCCCCCTTACTTTGGCCACGCCCCCCTTTCCAGGAGTTCCTGCCAGTTCTGGTCCGTGCGAGTGTCCATCTGGATTGTCTGTTGGCATCCTCCCTGGACCCCCCTTACTTTGGCCACGCCCCCCTTCCAGGAGTTCCTGCCAGTTCTGGCCCGTGCGAGTGTCCATCCGGATTGTCTGTTGGCGTCCTCCCTGGACCCCCCTTACTTTGGCCACGCCCCCTTTCCAGGAGTTCCTGCCAGTTCTGGTCCGTGCGAGTGTCCATCCGGATTGTCTGTTGGTGTCCTCCCTGGACCCCCCTTACTTTGGCCACGCCCCCTTTCCAGGAGTTCCTGTCAGTTCTGGTTCATGCAAGTGTCCATCCGGATTGTCTGTTGGCGTCCTCCCTGGACCCCCCTTACTTTGGCCACGCCCCATTTCCAGGAGTTCCTGTCAGTTCTGGTTCATGCGAGTGTCCATCCGGATTGTCTGTTGGCGTCCTCCCTGGACCCCCCTTACTTTGGCCACGCCCCCTTTCCAGGAGTTCCTGCCAGTTCTGGTCCATGCGAGTGTCCATCCGGATTGTCTGTTGGCGTCCTCCCTGGACCCCTCCTTACTTTGGCCACGCCCCCTTTCCAGGAGTTCCTGTCAGTTCTGGTTTGAAACGAGGAAGGAGTGCAGCATCATCAGTATGCCACACCTTCATCATGGGGCAGCCCGGGCCTGAGCTCTCCATTTGAGAGCGATGACATGGGGGGCTGAGAGGGCTACTGCGTACACGTGCTGACCGGCGCCTTTCGCAGCGCCTCCCAGTGAACTACACAGATGACAGATCCTACTGCATTAGAAAAAACATCCCTGTAGTGTTTCCATGATAAGTCATCTCCAGTTTCCTGCTCAGCAGCTCTAAGTAAGCAAATCATCCAACTAATAACTTATTTATGGAGTAAAGAATCATGTTGTCATATCCCCGTTATTAAGTGCTACAAATTCACCTTATTTCCACATCCACATTTGACAGCCATGTATAAATTTGGCCCCATGTTTAAAGACATTAGATTTGTGTCTTTGGATTGCCAAGCAAAATTCATAATTTGTGGAAATGGTACGACTCATAACTTTGTCGCCGGGTCTTGCTTGGTGTTTGTATCGGTTTTTTTTTCTTCCTTTTCGACAAACGGGGAAATAAAAAGTTAAGGGGGAAAAAAATGCGTCTGAACCATAAGTGTGAAGATCAAGCGCATTTTGATCGGATCTGGATTCACTTTCCCTTGGCAGCCCGAAGAATTAATTGGCTGATATTTTGACTCGGAAAAAGAATTCAGACCAGCATATAAGTGCAATTAGAAAGCAGAATATTACTTGATCGGTTTTCCAAGTGAACGGTACTGCTGTCAGCTGACGTGTGATGTGGGAATGAGTCCCATGACTGTGGATGCCCTTTGTGTATCTGGATCTACACTCTGGAAATTATGCCAGATGAAAATGACAGACAATGAAGATGATAAATGATGAAGATGATAGATGCTCCTCCTGAAATGTCACTGACATGGCAGTTTAGGGCAGGGCTTCTGGATCAAAGTGCCGCTAATTCAGATCCCAACAGGCATCCCTGCTCTCATTACCCTACCATACCCTTCACCTGGTACTTACCCTGCAGCTCTTAGGAAGAACATCCAGCAAACCTATGGATGGTTTTGTAGAATTTGTACAGTGTGAAATTTGATGCCCTGAGCTTTTCTGGGACTCCAATTCTATGCCTTGGTAATGTGAGATTGCTGATTTTTCACCCCGGTCATTGCCCACCGCCCACCTTCACCCCCCAAGCCAGTTCACATTTTGCTGGGAGTGTGACTCAATAAGCCAGAGGGACATTAAGCCCTTGATTACCTGGCTCGGGTGTGCAGATTGAGGAAGAGAGAAAAAGCAGGCACAAGGCTGAGAAGCACCATAATTGATCCATCCATCTTCTAACTGGTTATCCGTGTCATGGTCACAGCGGAGCCTGGACCCTATCCCGGAAAGCTCAGGGCACAAGGCTGGAGTGCATGTTGGACGAGATGCTAACATTTTGCAGGGCACATACAATGGATAGCTGAGAGATGCTGGCTGACCTAATTGTCTGTGTTTGGAACACAGGAGGAAACCCAAGCAGCCCCCCCACAGACAGACAGACACACACACACACAGAGCAGGAGAGCAGGGGCAGGGTTGGAACTCCCAGCCCCAGAGGTGTGAGGTGACGGTGGTACCCACAGAGCGACCGTGCTGCCCTGCATACCTAAATATGACCTGTGAATGTGTAACACCACAGCTCTGCTCCACAGCCCTCCACTCTGTGATCTTCCGGGGGAATCCTGGGGAATGTGATTCTCATTACGGGCAGAAGTGGAAAAAATAAGTTGACCGAACAAACAAAGGCCACAGATTTCCGGTATACGTTCCTGAGCCAGGTGAGTCTCAAGCTCTCGTCACCTCAGAGGATGTAGCTCACCTTGAACAATCCAGCATACCCGAACATCAGCTTCCGGTTGTCATCCGAATCTCAATGAGCCATCAAAAGCCTTATTTGGTGTAACACTGACTATGAATACACTGGGCCTTCCTTAAATGTATATAACACAAAAAAATCAACGGAGGGTCTGTCTCACACTTTATGGTCCTGAAGCATGCAGGAGATGATCTACGGTTCTCGTTGTATCAATGCTTGAACAACTTCGACGCTACTGGCAATTCTCCACGGAGCATGTGGTCAGGCATGTGACAGGTGCCGCACTGTGATTCGGTGTTGCCCTGGGGCGGACCCCCGTGGAATATTTTGCCGATCCTGATCAGCTGGTTGGCCAGCAATGAAATGAAGCATTATCCATTAATCATCTCCTCTGATAGACCTTGAAACAGATCGAGCAAGAAGTTGGATACTCCTGCTATATATCGCTGGGGTTGGGGAAGAAGGGCCCACTGGGAAAATTTCTGAATTTCACGATGGCCAGTCGGCACCTGGCGTTATGCGTGTGGGACACGAACTCTGGAGTTTTCACAAAATTTACATCGTGCCTGTTAAGATCCCACAAAAAGATCACAATAGCGGAAAAAAGTCAGCCATGCGAGGGGATGAAATTCCTAAGACACCCTTCCTTCCTCTCTGTTTCCGGCTGTGTGACTGCCAGATTAATCTCGAGGATCGGTTCAGATCCGGCTCAGCCACCGGTTCTCAGATTCCCAGGGTTTTAGCCTCAATCCAAGCTCTACAACAGTGCCAAGCAGCTGAGCAGCCGGACAGGCTCCCTGTGACTTCAGCACAGACGCCCTCCGGTTGGTCGTGCCTGACTGATGGTGGTGTTTACGGCCTGGCACGGGCGCTGGACACCAAAGAGCCAGCTTCTCAAAATGGCCACATCTGTGGACGGGCGACTGTGTCATGCATTGACTGAGCTCCAGGTTCCTGGTCTTGTTCGTTGAGCTTGAACTAAATCCATTTGTTTTCGCAACATGATTATCCTTCTTTCAGAACCTTTGGCTCTCTTTTGACCGCTGTGGGACTTTCTTCCTCATGGGTCTCGTAATTGTTCCACCCCCCTTCCCTTTTTACAGTTTGATTTCTAAAGCCGCCGCCGCCGCCGCCCCCCCCCCCCCCCCCTTCCTTTCTGGACCAACTTTTTCCATTGTGGTTCTGAAGCTCAGCTCACGTGGACTTGACACATGGGCCATTTTGCAATCCTTTAAAATCGACAGAACGAGAGAGATGGGGTACACCACGACAGGAATATCGGGGTCAGAGCGGGTCGCCTGGCAACAGGACCGGGATCAAAGCTCACAGCGGCAGTTCTGACACGGACAATTGAAGAGTTCAGATGAGTCCATATGAACACCCTTGTGAAGAATTTGGGCTTGATAACCACATCACATGACACTCAGATTTCCAGGTCTGTGTATAAGTGTCTGAAATTTTTTCTGCCGGTTTTGTTTGGGTTTTCAGAAATGTGGCTCTTGTTTCCGAACTTTTCCATTAAAAGTGTCCTTTGTTTACCCCAAAGCTCTCGGTGGGGGCAGGAGGGAAGCAAAACCATTTATTCCACGACTGGCGTGTTTGGAGAAACTGTGCCACACAATACAGAGAGCGAGGCACGTGTGGCGGGATCCTGTCCCCTACTGGCCGCCTCGCTGCGTGGCGGGATCCTGTCCCCTACTGGCCGCCTCGCTGCGTGGCGGGATCCTGTCCCCTACTGGCCGCCTCGCTGCGTGGCGGGATCCTGTCCCCTACTGGCCGCCTCGCTGCGTGGCGGGATCCTGTCCCCTACTGGCCGCCTCTCTGCGTGGCGGGATCCTGTCCCCTACTGGCCGCCTCTCTGCGTGGCGGGATCCTGTCCCCTGCTGGCCGCCTCGCTGCGTGGCGGGATCCTGTCCCCTGCTGGCCGCCTCACTGCGTGGCGGGTTCCTGTCCCTTGCTGGCCGCCTCACTGCGTGGCGGGTTCCTGTCCCTTGCTGGCCGCCTCACTGCGTGGCGGGTTCCTGTCCCTTGCTGGCCGCCTCACTGCGTGGCGGGATTCTGTCCCTTGCTGGCCGCCTCACTGCGTGGCAGGTTCCTGTCCCTTGCTGGCCGCCTCACTGCCTGGCGGGTTCCGGTCCCTTGCTGGCCGCCTCGCTGCGTGGCGAGGGCCAGGACAGGGATTCCGCGCCAGATTGGAGTATCCGAGGGAAAATGAGAGAACTTACAGCCTCTGGGACCCTGATAAAAAAAAGGCTGGGAGCCTCTTTAGCATTGGGGTTTCCATGAAGTGTGTTTTTAGGGATGTGGGCTGCTACCAAACTCTTGACCCTTTAGCGCCATACAGTCAGTAAGTAATTCAGTGAGGCTTGAATCTGCAGGGGCTTAGATTAAGCGAGGGGCATGTAACCCCCCTCCCAAGCAAATTCAAAGGGTCCCAAAGGCTTGAGTCCTGGAAACAATCCCCCCAAAGCGCAGGTCTGTGAATGCCGGCAGTGTTTAAGCTCACGTGCAAGAAGGTGGCCATATTCAGCCCTGGAACGTTCCATTAAGTCATAATTTCTCCCTATTGAGGTGAGACCAGAGGAGGCTAAATAAATTTAGCCACTCTTTCAAAAAGGAATCTGTGAGGGGCCTTTTCAACTTACGTCACCAGGGGGGGTGGGGGTCTGAGGTGCATGAGAAAAATAGCATTTTCAGGTCTGGTTTTTCGAAACACTCAGGACAACCGGGCCATTAATGCGGGCGTTGTGGTCGCATGCTTCGCCTTAGCAGACAGCAGGGTCCTGGCATGGCACCATGCTGTTTGTTGGGGGGGGGGGGGGGAGTGAATGTGCTGCCTGCAGAATCTGGCCTTTACTACCTGAGCAGCTGAGGCAAAGCGATCGCTGTGCCGCCAATTAAATTAATTGACAAAGTCCATCTGTAAACTGTTACTAAACTGTGGCTGCGGGACAGTAAATGGAGGCCTGTTTTTAAGAGGGAAAATCTGACCATCTGCGTGGTATAAAAAACACACTCCCCTGTGTGGCTGCGAGCCATTTTAATGACGTTAGCGAAACTCGCACTCCGCCTCCCGTACCAGAGATTTTTCGACGTCCGCTTGCGGCTGGGGACTCAGCTTGCTGTGTTTGCTTTTAACGGGGTTGCCGTGCGGCCTTTGCCCCGGTGACACGTGTATAAAATAAACGTTAAGTCGTTAAATATCAGTAGCTCAAAGCCGCCGGATTTTGCGGAATGAAGCAGGACATTGATAATAATCCAGGAAAAGGAGCAGGAAATTGCACGCGCTTGGACTGCCCGATGTGGTCGTTGAACATTGCATTGTGGGATAGGCTTGCTGTCTTGGAGGAGTTTGTGTCGCTAGTTGCGGCTGGGCTAAAAACCGATCACACGGCGGTTTCCATGCCCTGAGGTTGGACCCCTGTCTCCCTTGATTTCCTGGGCGCTGATAGGTTAATGTTCTTGTGACTCTTCATCCCAAATCCCCAAGGCCCTCCAGAGATAAGCCCCTTAAGGTGGCCACATTTCTGTGAATTCCCAGCAAAGGATGTTTTTATAAGGATATCGACGGATCCATACAGAGAGGAATGTTTGGGCTTAATTGAAGTCAACTTATGGGATATAAGTGGGGCTTTGACGCTATATGGCAATATTTAGCTCTTCTCTAGATGTCATTGAGTAATATGAAGTGTGTAGCTTATTTTCTACCAGACCTGGTTGGGTGCCATGTCGAATCATTGGTACTCCGTCGTTCTTTGTTATCTTCCTGGTACAGGCTTGGCCTGAAGAGAGGGGCTCACATTTGGAAACCATTAGTTTCTTTTTGTAGGGAAGCTTGCTGGCAAGCTTACAGCCTAATGACAAAATCCCAGGGACCTGCGGAATTTGGACAATGGAAGTTTTCCTATTATTTTCAGGAAGGGGGGGGGCATTTCAAAGGCTCAGTGATGCGTACAAGTCTTGGGGAAGGAGGGAGGGGGCAGAAGCAGGAACAATTTCCCTGTAACACATTGGGGTCAAGATGTCATGCTGGAAAGGCTCCATAAGCATTCATAAGGTTTACAGCGTTTCCTTGCAAAGCATTGTGGGAAATATAAGTGGCTCGCGATGTCAAAGTTCCAGAGAGCTGGTGAAGATTTTTTGAATAATGTCAGTTTTGTTGATGGCCCCCACTTGCCCCTATAGACGCCTGGTGCAATGATGACTGGGCAGTGGGAAAAAAACACTGAAAATCGAATTAAAAGCAGCCGGTCTTCCGGCACCTTCTTTAGTCCACGTCTTTGTAGTCCAAGGTGTGTGTCGGAGATAAGAGTGGCTGAAGAGAGTTTTCCAGAAAGGACACTCTTCTATCACCTGACTGGCTGTGGTTTGATGAATGTGGGGCTCTCGGATGGAAATGAAGACGTCATGTTGTAATCTGGCTGATAACAGGCTCTCTGGGTGAGGAGAGACGTCCGTTCTGGGGCATAGCGGCAGTGTGACATGACCTGTGGCTGAATGAATGGGGCAGAAAGCAGTGGGGGGGCTCCTAAGGGGGGTTAACAGGGGTTAACAGAGCCAGGTCCTGCACCCGATTTACAATCATCTGTGCTGATGCCAGCCCCCCCCCCCCCCCCCCCCCCCCTTAAAAGTTAATGGGCCATGATAGGTGCCTGGGTTTCCTAGAAGGGGAGAGACCAAATACTGGGGGGCGGGGGGTTGGAGTGGCAAAGCTAAAAGGCTGAGAGGCCAACTTTAGTGTCGAAAGCTCGTGACGAGAATGTCCAAATCTGAAGTCAGGTGCAGATGGTCTCCACATCCTCAAAGGACCTCCAGCTTCTCTGTCCTTGTCATCTGTCTATCCAGTGACTTATCCCAGTCTCTCTTTGTCTCCTCTCATTCCTCCCACACTATATTTGTGTGTGTGTGTGTGTGTGTGTGTGTGTTTTGGCCTGGGGGCACTTTTGGGTTAGCGGCACCACTCAGCAGCTCATTAACAAGCGATGGCTCACTAGATTTTCCGCTGGTTTTCATATCGATGTTTTAATTTTTGAAAAAGGCCTTAAAACTGATGGAAAAACAGCTCCGTTGATTTCCTGGATTTTCCTTCAGTTGTTGGGTCACGTCCATCTGGACCTGAGATGTGTCATCATGTCCTGCCTGATCCCATTATCCCAGCACAGTGCTGTATTGGCCCCAAATTGGACCGAACAGAACATATTGTAGGTGGAATGCCAGCATTGTGAAGTTTGCCATGAGTTACGCAGAGACTCAATCTTTTACATTCACCTGAGAAAGTGCAGTTAGTCAGAAAAAAACTAATCGTCTCCTAGGAGCCAGATCATGCGCTCAGTTGGCAGTTTATTAGCCACACCTGCTTGTTAAGGCAAATAGGCTATTCCTCCGAACAACTAATCACGTTGCTGAGACCGAACACAACTGAGTAAACCGGAGTTATGAGGACCCTCTGGCTTTGCTTATGCCAATATGTGCTCGTCGGTCCTTCACAGACACGGGTTTTGGTCCTCGTGCACGAAGCCTGTGTGCGACTCACGCACCTTGAACGTGTTTTACGCTTCCAGTAAAACCCGGACTGTTTGCTGGAGCCCGATTACCATGGAAGAATGGAGATTTATACTGTTTGGGAAAGGGAAAGTAAGCCAGACCGCCCCGCAACTGGCAATGCACGGGGTGAGGGTGCCAGGCATAGGACCTGTGTCAGCTAATCTGTAATTAATTTGTAACTTTATAAAATAAAGCCAAAGGACTATTTATAAGGGGAACAGATGAAGTTTCTGAGGGGTACACATCCTGGTTACAGGCCCCTGAGCAGTATTTACAGTGATAACTGTCACTGTAAATGTGTATATTTTACTTATTTAGAAGATGGTTTTATCAAAAGCTACATACATGTGAAAAAGCAGAATTAGCCAGTCACTAGAGCAACTGGAGGTTAAGGGCCTTAATCAAGGCCCAATGGTGGCATCACTCTGCTGAACTTGGGATTTGAACCTATGACCTTGTGGTTACAAGCACAGAGTCCTAACCTGCTGAGCCGCAAGCTCAAAAATTAAAATGCCACAAACCTCTGTATGACCCTGTAATTTAGGCACATATTCACTGTAATCTATTAGAAGTATTTAATGTTTGTTAAATCCACCTACCCACAGGTTTTTTGGATTGTGGGAAGAACTCCCCCTTCCAAGCACAGACAGAACGTGAGCCTTCCCCACACACAGAGCCAGGATTCGAACCCCTAACCTTTGGTCATATGAGGCTACACTGTCGGATTCTATTTTGTAGCTATAAGGAAACCTAACATGTCTTTTTCTGACAAGATATGTTAAAAAAATTACCCTGCAATTTAAACTTCAGATTTCATAATATGCTTGACTTTCCTTCAGTTGATGTTGTGTTAGTAGCTATTTCACGGTACGAAAACGCACGCTTGTCATGTGCTCACGGTCTGTCTGTTACAGACTCCTATTTCCTGACAGACGCCATTTCCCCGCAAATGGGTCCAAATGAGCCGCCGCAGCTCTGATTGAAATAAAAACAACGCTGTCTTCTTCCATCACCTTCAGTACATGCGACACGTAATTCGCTAACGGCTACATTGAATTACAGCTTTATGAAAAGACTCATTTTTCTTTGTGCAGGTTTTAAGGTGCCAACGCTAAATTGACAGAGATCACTCTGAAAATGATCCTAAACCTCCTCCAGCTTCACTCTAGACCTTCGTCTCGGAGGCAGAGACCAACACCACTCTGTGAGACCACAACTAGCTACAGCGGCAAAATAACCATCTGTCTCTCAGGCGGCGCCCAACCCCTCGACGTTTATTGTTTTTTTTCTTTATCACTTTTGACAGGCAAATGAAACCTCAGAGCTTGCTAGCGAACGCTGGCGAGGGATCCGACGCGCTGATTGAAATGACTCACCCCTGCACTGCTCTCCTTGCTTTCTCACGGGGCCTCAGATGTTGTCAGCCATCCAGAAAAGGCCGCTTTTCAAGCAGGACAGTGGCAAAGGAGGGAGAGAGGGCCTTTTGTTTGGTGAGAATGGCCCGTGTGCTGGTGATAGCGACGGCTAAGCTAACAGTCAACAGAGGGGTCAATTATCACGGCCCCGATGGGATACTCTCAAGAGTGTGCGTTTTGTGTGTGTGTGTGTGTGTGTGTGTGTGTGTGTGTGTGTGTGTGTGGCGGGGGCAATGTCTCCATAAAGCAGTCCAAGAGATCCCAAACCTAAAGTCACAGGCCGGGGTGGAACTTTTTTAGAGCATTTTTTCTACGAGCCAAATGGGCTAGCTCCGCAAAAGATCTAGTCTGACATGCGTTTTTGTACAGTAGTAACCAGTGTTCGGTGTTCGGCCCCCCACCCTTTGTGTAAATGACCCGCCTCAGGCCAGTGGGTCTGCTCGCCCCTCAGAAAAGCCAAACTTTTCGCAAAAACAGCTCAGTGCCTTATCTGAAAATCACGTCATTTCCTGTAATGTTTGATCTTCCGTTGATGTGGCTTATCCAAGACCTCCAGGCTGAGCCGTGACACTGTAGGCTGTTACAGCAGTTTAAGCTGTTTAGTTAGTACAAACTGATGTTAAACCAAAATCTCTACAGACTCTCCAAAAGACGTCATACCTAGGGTTCAGGGTGGGCTTGACAGGGTCTACATGCTCCTGAGGGGCAGGTCTGAAGGTCTGAAGCAGTTACTCATCGTACCTTTACAGACACATAGACTGGTCTTCTGACCTCTAGCTTCCACTGAACCCAAGAGCATCTCCATCATGCAGGAAATACCAAACCTGCCTGTTCACCTAGTCTCTATGACATCACTACACTGTGTTTGCTCAAAGCCGGCGAGTTTAACCAAACTATTCTGATGGACGGGATCATGAAACATGATACAGGTTTGCAGTACCTCTGAAAGTGCGATCATTACGGAATCTTGTACACGCGGTGGGTGGTGTTATCCAAAGTCCGGCCTGGCAATGGAACACGCAATACCACTGAACACGTAACACCATTGAACATGTAATATCACTGAATATATAACACCACTGGAACACGTAACACCACTGGAACACGTAACACCACTGGACACGTAATACCACTGCACGTTTTCACGTGGGAAATGTATAACATCCGTGTCTTTTCAGGACAATACATCAAATGAGGTATTTTCTGGGGATTTTCCTGGGGGGAGTGGCTGCCTTTCGGTGGCAAGCACTGGGCAGGGATTGGCCAAATGATCGGGGTGTAGTGAAGACCCCCCACCCCCACACTGGGAACAGCTTCGATACTTGCCTGGCTACTCTCTCCCCAAACAGCATGTCTAATGCCCCAGCTGTGACCAATGGACTGTGGGTCTAATGAGGACAGATGGGCTTTAATCAGGAAACATTCAAAAAAACAACTGCATGGAGCAAACTATTACACGATATTATTATTATTGCCGAGTTGAGCTTCACTCAACCACTTAGTAGAGACAGCTTAATAATTTTACTAATTCTTAAGGCTTTGATCTGTGAAACAGGGAAATCAAAGACATATTTACCAGCACAAAGGTCTAATTTCTTTCGCTTGGTCTCTGACAGAGAGCAGTGTATACAGATTCCTGCTGTATTGCCTGTGTAATTTATAAATAAATGTTATTGGCTGACATTTAAGCGGTTGCCATGACGCATCTAAGACCTCGGGGCGATCGGCCGCGGTAGGGCGCCCGGGCCGTGCCTGATGACAAAAAAATACACGCAGACCAAAACACGAGGAGATATTATTAATGTCGTTAAGCTGCTTAGCAGGCGTGTTTACTGCGATGCCACTGTGGAGCTAACTTGCTAATTTTTACCAGTGTTTATGGCTGGATTTCAGCTGAAGTTCCCAGGCCTTAAAACAGTGATAGTGAAAACTAACTAACTAACTAACTAACTAACTAACTAACTAACTAACTAACTAACTAACTAACTAACTAACTAACTAACTAACTGTCTGTCTATCTGTCTATCTATCTATCTATCTATCTATCTATCTATCTATCTATCTATCTATCTATCTATCTATCTATCTGTCTATCAACCTAACCTAACCTAACCTAATCAATTTCACGTTTAATTCCATCCCATGATGCATCTGACCGAAAGAACGGGATCGTGAGTGCAAGCGGCCAAAATGAGTTTCCTCCGCAGGGTGGCTGGGCTCTCCCTTAGAGACAGGGTGAGGAGCTCTGTCATTCGGGAGGGACTCAGAGTAGAGCCGCTGCTCCTTCGCATCGAGAGGAGCCAGATGAGGTGGCTCGGGCATCTGATTACACCTGGTGAGGTGTTCCGGGCATGTCCCACTGGGAGAAGGCCCCGGGGAAGACCCAGGACACGATGGAGGGACTATGTCTCTCGGCTGGCCTGGGAACGCCTTGGAATTCCCCCGGAGGAGCTAGATGAAGTGGCCGGGCAGAGGGAAGTCTGGGTTTCCCTGCTGAGACTGTTGCCCCCGCGACCCAACCTCGGATTCAGCGGAAGATAATGGATGGATGGATGGATGGATGGCTGCATCTGACGGTAGGTACACAGTCTACTGTTAAAACTATATGTCAAATTTTCATATGTACATACTTATACATTGTCTTGAAATGTCATATGGGAGGAGAAGCAAATTCCTTGTACACGTAATAAACTTGGCAAATAAAGATCTTTCTGATTCTGATTCCAAAACGTGAGAAATAAAGAAGTGAAGGGGGGGCCATTGAGAGGAGAAACAAGGAACGACTGAGGCGGCATTACAAAGGGAAATAAAGTTAAATGGACGCAGGGCGGGGGGACAGGGAGGGGCCAAGACCAATCAATTAGGCCTGTTTGTCTTGGTAAGCACTCGTAGATTCACCAAGACTGTTGTGTGTCACGTCCCCCTTCCTCGTGCCCCAAAATACACACATAGCATGTGCACCATCTGCCCAAAGTCACATGCTAAACACTGCAGTTCTGGGCCCCGTGGTGCTTAAATAAACAAAATCTACATGCAGCCCTGCGGCCAGTGATACGGCCAGAGTAATGACCCGGGCCGTAAGCGGGCCGCCAGGAGGTCCTTAGCAGCGGTTCAATGGTGGCGAGCAGAGCTGCAGAAGGGAGCCGCTGTGTCAAGTCCAGCCTGGGGAGGGACACGGAAAGAGCTGGTGTGGAGTTAAGTGTGAACACCTCACAGGGACACTTTGGAAGGTCTGGGAGAAATTAAAAAGTGGTACTTCTACAATGGGGGAAATGTTCGTGGTTTTAAGTAAACACTACTGGGGAAGTAACCATTATACACCAAACCTTCAGTCTTTCATGAAAATGGACAGGTCTTAGTTTTGCAACATAGTTATAGCAGACGGATGGAAGGATTAATGGGTGAATGAATTGATGGATGGATAGTGCCGCTTTCCTTAGTACACTAACCTCATTTTAAATTTAGTCTGTAAATTTTTATGAAAAAAAAAAACATATTGACATTTTATTTAGCAGACGTTTTTTTGTCCAAAATCACACACATGTTCGAGAAAGTCGGATCAGCCAGTCATCGGAACAGGGCTTTGCCCAGGGACCCAAGCAGCCTGCTGACCCTGGGATTTGAACTGGTAACTTTCTGCTCGTAAACGCCACACCCTAACTTTCTGAGCTACGTACACCAGCACCTCTGCTTCCTTCTTCTCTCGGTTTCACTGGCTGGGCTCGTTGGTTCAACAGAAAGCAAGCAGATTCCTAAAGGATTCCCAGTCAGTAATCAATGAATTCCTTTAACGATGCCACAGAGTCCCGGTCACGGGTCCATTAGCGCCGCGTTCTTTCCCACACCTTTGCTGGAGGTCGTCCCCGCTTTGGGCTTCAGTATTTTAATGTGTATTTCTGCAGTACGTCATGCAGAAACGGTCAAAGACTTCGCCGCGATTTACGGGCCCGTGTGAGAAGTGGGAAAGGTCGATTTTTTTAATGACACGTTGGGTTTGAAGAAGAGAGTATGGATGGATGATCATCCAAGGTCACTGGATGGCTGCTCTATGGGGAAGAGCTGAAGACCAAAGTAACCAGTGCTGAGCCTTTTAAATGGGAGTCAGTATAGGTGTCTTACGGTTAGTTGTCCATGTATCCCAGTGGGACGGGGGGGATGATGCTGGTCTCAATCCCGATCAGTGACTTGCCGCTGCTTGGAAACAGTGGGAATATGGGTTCAGATGTGCGCTTGCAGCTGAAAGGAGGCTGTGGATCTATGCCCCACCTGTATGGGCCTACATGAGCAGGGGTGTAGCTCGAAAATTCCAGACCCCTTGACAAAATGTCACCTTGGGCCCCCTTGAAAGAACAAAGGGGCCCTTTTGATGTGCCAGGCCACCTGAATCTGCCAGTGTGTCCGTGCCTCTCTGATGCCCCTGAACGTGAGTCTGCATGCCAGTCGTGTAGGTCTGCCTGTCTACCACAGACCAGTAGGGTTATAAGGACCCAGATGAACTGGGAAAGCGGAATGGGCGAACAGGGATGATCACCTGACCCACCATACCCCCCCCACCCCACCCCGCTGCCGCCTCAGCGCCCTTAACCCTCCGGGGTCGAGTGCGTCGTGGGTGACGCACCGTACCTTTCGCGTCTATTTCAGTTTATATCTCGCTGAAATCTTCATGTAGAATCATGAAAAAAAACACTGACTAAATCTGTAATCTGTCTTCTTTTCAAAAGGTCCATTGTCAGAAGTATTAAAGTTTTTAAAATTAGCTTAAATCAGGAAAAAAGTAAACAATGTCAGCTTTCTTTGTTTTACCTGCATGGGGGGCGTGTAGTGCCACCCTCACCTGAAGATCGCTACTCGCATTCTAAATAGCCGCATTTCCGCGTATTCAAATCGCATTCGCATGGTAATTAGATGAACAGCGCAACAGTGAAACGCGATCCAGATACATCCCCATCAGCACCATAAAAGGGGGGGGGATGTGGCCAGGTGTGAATGGCTCATTCATACACATGAGAGCTCCAATATATTCAATGAAAGGAGCCCAGAAATAGTGACATGAGTTTGATTTTTCTTATTTATTTATCCAACTGAATGTCGCAACTACACCATTTAATCATCTTCATGTAGCCAAGACTTTGGTGATCAGATATCTGGGATCAAAACAAACCACCATTGCTTATTATGTACTTTTATAATGTTTCTGCAAGTGTTCCAAACTGCAGTTTGCAATGTCTATACTTTGATGTCAAATTACAAACTTCACATCAATCTGACATATTTACAAAGTACGCTAAGATTAAGATGAGTTTAATGCCAAAACAAATATATAAGAAATAATTCATTTGCCATGAATTAAGTTTATGATATTGAATGAAATGTGTGAGCATGCCCCAGTCAGTGAAAGTGTGCCCCCTACCCCTAGACCCCAGAGGGTTACTGTCTCTCCATACTATGCACACTTTTTTGGGGGCCTGCCCCTTGTTTTGAAGGGGTCTCCCAGTCACATGCAGTAGGGCAGTTCGCCACTCATGCGCTGGATCTACTTTCGGAATCTGTCTTTCATTTGGTGTCAGTCTTATGTAAGCGTTCTGTTGTGATCACGCAGTTTCTCCGCACGCTTGCCTCACAGGACACATATTGTTCTCCTGAAGGACAATGCCAGTCATGAGTTCACACGCAGTTCAGGTCGCATCCTTTCACTTTCGGGATTCTTCTGATGCTAAATCCTTCCATTTTCAGTACCCTTGTATCGGGATTCAGGCATGTGGTTCTGTAAAGCAGCGTTCCCCAGTCCAGTCCGCGGGGACCCACAGACGGTCCACGTTTTTGCTCCTTTTAAGCTCCTTAGCAGGGTCTCTCTGTGGCTCCCCATAGGACTGGACTGGGAAACACTGCAATAAAGTATAATGACCCATTTCTTTTGGCATTAAGGTTACTTTCATCTCGCCACCTTTGTGTTGGCGAATCAGGAAGACGCCACTTGCCTGGTCGGTTCTGGTTTGTCAGAAGCTGCTTCATAGACAATGATGGCTGGGTGTCTGATCCTATAATGATGAGGCGGGGAAGTGTTAGGCCCTGTGGGCTAAGGACTTTGTGCATGTACTAAAAATGTTGCTTGTTTGAATCCCAGGACTGGGATGTCACTGCTGGGCCATTGAGAGTAAGGCCTTTTCTTAAGAGCTAATGATGAAATCACTCTGCTGAGTCTAGGATTTCACCCGCTGACTTTCCAATCACAGGCACAGTGTGCTAACCTGCTGAGCCACACACTGTCCCAAACAGACATTTTAAAAAATGTCACTACACCCCAGATGGGACTTGAACCCACAATCCCTGGCTTAGGAGGCCAGTGCCTTATCCATTAGGCCACTGGGGCAACTTAAATATATTGCCAACTGAGTGACAGGAGAGGATACTAACCACTTCATTTACAAGGAACTTGGAACAGGGTGAGAGCCTATCATGTGATCCAGGGGAGCTCATGCAAACCAGTGTGTCTTCTCTAAACAGCACAGCTGAAACGTTAACTGGGGCATGCAGTGCATTTCAGGAACATGTTCTGGAAGAATCCACAGCGGTTCTGCATGCTTACATGCCCAGCTAGTTCTGCCTGGTATGTAAGTGATTCAGCCCATAGACCTGAACACCAATGACTTCCAGCTGTGGTCCTTGCGGGTCCTGTTGGACCCCAGATGTTTTGAAGTTGTGGTTGCACAGTCACAGCTGTTCAGAACCTGGAAGTGGGATACCAGGATAGTTGTAAAAAATCAGCCCGGAACAACCTGGCACCCAAGCCTGGTACTACCTATGGCACCAGGGCATGATACAGTTTAGGTTTGAGTAAACTTCGTACAGAGCTGAAAATTAATTAATTAGGGCCATTGTTTGTCAGTGTGGTTCTTTTGGTTCTGCTAAGGAGGAACAAAGATGCCTCAGAACAATGATCTGCAGCTTCATACTCCTCATTAAGATGAGTCTGAGAGTGTGGTCAGATGTGTGTCCAAGGAAGTGTAAGCACGTGCTGTCTCCAAACAAACACAACAAGGAGGCCTCTTTCCACTGGTACTGATGGGATGAACATCTGCATTAAGCATTACACCATGTGGCCTGCTCTAGCACTCCCACGCTGCTGGTTACGCACTGGACATCTTTGTGCGTAGTGTGTGCGCACGGATCTCCGAGCGGCTCAGGGTTAGAGTCACTAGCCTCACCGGTGTGGAGGGCAAACGGATGAATATCTCACCATTCTCTAATGACCTCTTGGAGGTCACATGACTCGGCTCATGCGTGGCACCGTCACCCCCGGCAACGCCCCATGGCAACGCCCCATGGCACAGGCCCAGCTCGTAGACACATTTGCGGTTCCTGGCAGCGGTGCCTCTACATGTGTTCTGGAACGTACCGGAAACCTCTGATGATTTCCAGCATTTCATCCGAGAAATTTTGAATGAATGCAGAGGTTCCTGGGGTACCCCCCCCGTGAAAGTGGAAGGGACACATTAGAGAGCGTAATGTCATGTGTCATGTGATTCGGTCATATTCCAATATCAACAAAGCTTGAGAAACATCCACTCTGACGACACGAGCCGCAACATCTGTGCTTGTTATTCTGTCACTGTGGTGTAAACAAGCGTGCTGTTATGACCCGATTTACAAATGACAAACTGAAAAAGACAGCAAAAAGGGACCATAAAAATGTGGTGTGCGTACTTTCAAACTCCGGTGGATAATTTTATTCTTCCCAATCGCAAGAGAAACATGCAGCAAAAGGATTAAGTGATGCTCTTTCTTATTTATGCTGATTAGAACGAGAGAAGCACGTGAGAAATTGCTTAATGGCTATAAATCGGAGAGAAGCTGATCTCCCCAGTAACATTACCCGCACTTCCAGTATTAATGATACATGTATATCATCCATTGCTTTGTATATACAAACATCTCACTTTTCATAAAAAAAAAAAATCAAAGTTTATCTTCAGTACGGGAATGAAGAGCTGGGCTTTTTAACAGGCCCTTGTTAATGGCGGGGGCTCTCTCAGGGGTTCAGCACTTTTTCTGTTTCTGTTCCAGCTGTATTACAATGTGTCACTATACTGAACTTGCTCATCAGAAGGTGATACCAGGACAGTTAGTTTCGGAACGCACACTCTCGTTACTTATGTTTTTAGGCCACCTCTTCGGGCTGCTTATTACAGGGATGCCTAAAGCATCTGAAACACGTTTTTGGGACCCTGCCACCTTGCTACCAAATAAAGCTCTACTTGGCAGACCATGGTCACCAATGACAAGCCACCAGATCGACAGCGTTTCTCTAAATCCATGCAAATTCGAACCATCTGGAGCGGCGACGAGACCCAGGAGACAGACGACGCAGAAGTCGAGTCTTCTAACGTGAGGCCTGCCAGAGATTGGCCCTGATTTTATTTTCACTCGTACGGCGGGGACGTCGAGAAGCCGGCCATCCGAGGCGCGGTCTGAGGAAGAAACAAATGGATGCGGGAAAAAACATGGGAAATGTTTCGAGTTATAAAGATTCCTTGAATCGGCGAATCACATGGCTCTCTAAGTATGGCCGCGATTGAAAGAGACTCTTTGTTTCAGGCTGGTCTGGATAATCAGACGGATTAGAAGCAGCTTTGTAGGTCCACCGTTCCAACACGGCAGGCCGAGCGACCGAAAAGAAGGCCGCTTCCCCTTCCCGTGGAGCTGCACGTTCCTGGCAGAGTCGGCTGAGGTCCACATGAGAGGCCCTGTGGGTGCAGGACGGTGAACGCGGACCACAATTCTGAATCAGAATTCTACCATTATACCATTGTAAATACGACCAAAAAACTGTTTGGCTTCACCGAAGAACAACAAATATACACGTCAAAGGACAGTTATGGATATAATGAATGAACAGAACATAAATAACACACTTAAATAACACCAAAAATAAACAATAAACACCAAAACAGCAGGACTGATAGTAACACTTTAGCAAATATAAAATAAAATTTAACAAATTGGGAGAATGTACCACAATCGTCACAAGTGTGTATACAAAGTGTCAAAAGTCCTGTATTGATTCTGAAAAGGAACCTTTTCCGTGCACGTCGGCTGGACCTAACCAGAAGCCTCAGAAACCATCCTCAGCTGCTTGTGGCTTGGATTGGTTCCACGCTTCAGCTCATCACACCAGGTCGGCCAATGAGAGAGCAGAGACCCTGCGGTTTTGATTGGCTCTATGCTTCAGCTCATTACACCAGGTCGACCAATGAGAGAGCAGATACCCTGCGGTTTGGATTGGCTCCACGTTTCAGCTCATCACACCAGGTCGGCCAATGAGAGAGCAGAGGCCCTGCGGTTTTAGCTGTCTGCCGCTTTTATGCTTCGTTGAAGGCCCCCATATCCTTTGCACTAAGGGATTTAGGGATTTATTTCAGAGAGTCAGGCTTGACTTTAATATCAGCATTTTCATCCATCCATCCATCCATTTTCCAAACCGCTTATCCTATTGGGTCGCAGGGGGGTCCGGAGCCTATCCCGGAATCAATGGGCACGAGGCAGGGAACAACCCAGGATGGGGGGCCAGCCCATCGCAGGGCACACTCACACACCATTCACTCACACATGCACACCTATGGGCAATTCAGCAACTCCAATTAGCCTCAGCATGTTTTTGGACTGTGGGGGGAAACCGGAGTACCCGGAGGAAACCCCACGACGACACGGGGAGAACATGCAAACTCCGCACACATGTGACCCAGGCGGAGACTCGAACCCGGGTCCCAGAGGTGTGAGGCGACAGTGCTAACCACTGCACCACCATGCCGCCCCATTCAGCATTTTCAATGATGGATGAAACACTGTAATGTAACACGACAAAACATAAAAATGGTACTAGATGATCTCTATCTGTTCGTTTAAATAAGTTATGCTGGGAAATGATTTACGGAGTGTATATCTCAGCAAAGGTGTTTCCGAGGATCCCACCATGCTATAAAGTCTGTATCTGACTACGAGTTACTATATTCATAACATGTTTCATTAACTTTTTTAAAACGTGTCCCGCTAATGACTGTTAGCGTAGTGAACTTGGATGTATAACACTGGATGTAAGGTGCCTCTCGAGAAATAAAATAGTGAATCGACCTCGGTGTCGTGCCAATGGTCACAGGGACTCCACACTGCCGTGACACTGAGGTCTCACACCTCCCCCTTTGTACTCCTGAGATGGACTGAAGATATGTAAATATTTCTGTTGCCACCGAGTCACACCGCAGATATGGATGTTAGACGGCTCTCATTTCGGAGGGTGTGGCCACTTAAATCACAGCACCTCCTAGTGGTGGGGGCTGTAATTAAAGGTCAACCGCAAACGTCTCCCGACTGCTGAGTGATACAAACTGAGACGCCAGGACACCCACGTGTGATGCTGCAAAATCAAAGATGCTTCATGTAAACAAATTGTGTGTGTGTGTGTGTGTGTGTGTGTGTGTGTGTGTGTGTCTCCTGTGGTGGTGACTCATCTGGGGACTACGGGGAAGGGGTGTAACTGATTCAGTGTTGATTTATGTGTCTCTAGGTGACGCTTGTCCTTGGGAGGCCCATCCTGGCACTGAGTTGTATCTGACGATGTCTTGGACAACAGAGCGGGTATTTTTTCTGACCACTTCCTCTGGCTGGTGATTTCAGAAATGATTATCTGTCCACCCTTTTGCCCAGTTGGGCATTACCGTGTCGAGTCTGCCTAACACCCGCCCAGTACTGCGCTGGGATTTGTTCAGAAGAAAAGCCAGAATGCCCGTTTGGCTTTCGGAGGCACCATAAGCCCTGATGTGACTCTGTTCCGTTATCTAGAACATGTATAAGGATGCAACTTAGCAACGGGAGGATAATCCATCCGTTCGTTACTTATTTCTAAAATATCAGTGAGATTGGTTTGACCATCCATGCCTCAGTCACAGATGCTGCCTAAATCAATCCGATGTGACAGCACAGGGTGCATCTGAACCATCGCGGCTTAGGAGGACGACTACAGAGAAGAAGCCTTTTGTGGTTTTGACGGAATCTTCTTCTCTTCGTTCTCATCAGACTGTGTTATTTTTCAAACCTTCTCCTCTCCAACTGTAAACAACAAGCAGTTTCCAGAGCGCAGGCTCCCCTCCTGCGACGATTCTCAGGGCCCCTGGCAGAGCCGTCGCAATAAATGCAAAGGGAGCCGAGGGTCTTCTAATCTGGAAACTGTGTCTCATTCCAGATGTTTGTAATGGTGCAGTGCTGGCGCACTCCAAGCCCAAGGGAAGCCTGGCGTCTCCCAGCTCCAGCGTAGCCCTCGGCGTTGGCTCAGTGACACGCGGCACCCAGGGGGTCCAGATGAGGGTCTCAGTGGCTCTGGCTGGCGCCATGGGCCCCCATCTTCCTTGTTGAGGCCTCAGCATGGGGATGGCGTGAGTGACAAGTGATGAGCCAATGGCAACATAGAGGCTGGTGCGTGGGGACCCCGCAGGGAGGCCCCTGTGGGACGACTGCCGGCCGAGGCACCAGGCTTGTAATTAAAGTGATTTCCCTCGCTTGTTGAGTCCCAGTGCTGGACACCTCAAAATGCAAAGTATCTGTGTAATGGTACAGCTGCGCTCCTGCCTGAATCCCTTCTTCTCCAGCATTAAAAACATGACCAGTCATCACTTCTTCATTATCAGACTCAGGTCGAGTCCATCAGGGACCGGCACTCACTGCCCGCGAGCCCCGCAAATCCATCACGTTGCCGCTTCCATGGCAAAAAAATGAAAAAGCGGGAGGTTTACTGAACTGAAGGTTTATTAGCCCAATTGCTATAGTGTCGTGAATAACGAGCGGGATACTGGCCCGCAGTCCAGTTTTAGCGGACTCACGGGGTTTGGGGGGGGGGGGGGGGGGGTGGGTTGAGACGAGCCTTCGGACCACAGCTGTCCTCTCTGAGGTGACGAGCAGCAGCTGCGACCTCCCAGGCACCAGTACGGCCAGTTCCACTGAAACTGAACCTCGAGATAATAACGCAGCCTATTCTACTGAAATCAGACCTCCAGCCACCCCCCACCCTCTGATTAGATCTTTCCCACAATATAAAAAAGGAGGTGGCTTTGATCTCAACTTCAAATACAGAGAAATGTTCCTCTAGAAGAATGTATGCAACCCTCTAATGCCCAAGGATCATTATCAGGATGTTTGGACCACACCGCTGATGGATTCAAGGTCTTCCAAGGAAGTGTCCTATTCAAAAGAGTCACTGGAAACAATCAGGATGACCTTGTGTAAGCTGCATGAAGCCAAGAAGCACCTCGCAACTACCTAATGGCCATACCTCAGAAAGACATTTGTTAACCAACTTTTGTGTATCCCGAGGAGGATGAACCAAGTGAAAGACTCTCAACATCAGACACTCAACAGGTCACATATTCGGTTCTTCCTTATGGCTTAATAGTAAACAGCTACTCAAGGTTATGTGATGAACTATCTAACCCTGTCAGGAGTGACTAAACCCTGGTAGGTTCTATTCAAACCTGTGAAGAAATGCCAAACAAAATGAGGAGCTACCCAGCCCTGTGAAGGAGTTACCCAGTCCTGTGAAGGACCTACTCAACTCTGTGAAGGAGCTACTCAAGTCTGTGAAGGAGCTACTCAAGTCTGTGAAGGAGATACACAGCCCTGTGAAAGAGATACACTGCCCTTTGTAGGAGTTACCCAGCCCTGTAAAGGAGATACACAGCCCTGTGAAAGAGATACGCAGCCCTGTGTAGGACTTGCCCAGCCCTGTGAAGGAGTTACCCAGCCCTGTAAAGGAGATACCCAACTCTGTGAAGGAGATACGCAGCCCTGTGAAGGAGATACGCAGCCCTGTGTAGGACTTGCCCAGCCCCGTGAAGGAGTTACCCAGCCCTGTAAAGGATATACCCAACTCTGTGAAGGAGATACGCAGCCCTGTGTAGGACTTGCCCAGCCCTGTGAAGGAGTTACCCAGCCCTGTAAAGGAGATACTCAACTCTGTGAAGGAGATACGCAGCCCTGTAAAGGAGATACGCAGCCCTGTGAAAGAGATACGCAGCCCTGTGTAGGACTTGCCCAGCCCCGTGAAGTGTCCAGTGGTGGCCCAGCTCCCCATCATCTCCTGGAGTGTGCACATTGCTGCATGTCAGCCCGCCCATGCTGCTCACACTCACGGATTCCTGCTTTTGTTGCGTACACCTACAAAGCGCATAGCGGTGGCGGTTTGAATTTAGGGCCCCCGTGTTAACTGCAAACATCCGAGGAATGGCTCTGATTGCTGGGAGAAGCGGCCCCTTCACTTCCTCCATTTCTAAACACACCGCAGTAATGAGGCCCCTGCCTCGGCCTCTCGCCTCACTGGGGGACTCGTGTGCAACCCACAGGTGCAGAGATTTCGTGGGGAAGGCCGGGCAGACCCGGGTGTGACTCGAGTGAACCGGAACGCTGCCTGAAAGTCAATATGGCTGTATTTATCAGTCCGTTATGGATAACTTCGGACAAGCAAAGCCTCCCCTCATCCCTACACCATATGCTTCAGGCCCATCTGGTCTTGGACCCCTGTCCCCTCCCTCTGTCCCAAAATGCCCTTCCCAGAAGCATTTATCCGGCAACAGCTGTGGCGGCCTTATGCTTTAATCACACTGGGGCAGACGCCAACTTTCGCTATACAGGCACTATAGCGGCTCGCAGCCCCTCTGGCCCGGGCCGGGTCACCCGCCCAGCCTCAAGGGCGTGATGGAGAATGGAGGCCGCGGTAAACCCCCTGAGGCCCGAGGCGGAGGCGTGGTCACGGCCGCCATCCAGACAGAGCTCCGCAGCTTCTAATTGGCAGGAGTCACAAATTGGGTCCTGTGCTTGGAACCGCCTCCGATCACACAAGGAGCTTGGCTGCTGTCACTCGCCGAAGCGTGAAAGAAGCACACAGGATGGTGTGTTACGCCCCGGCTCCAAGCAGCTGCTGTATTTCAATACCATTTAATAACTGCCATCAGCCGGCTGGTGGAGATAACATCACCTAGTCATCTAAAAGGTAAAATCAAACAGCTCATACCAAAGTCAATACAAGCTCCCGCAGTTTCGACTTTGTGTTTCTATGCTGTCTGCCGCCATTAATTACAGTCTGTGACAGCAGTTTTGCATTGATCTGTGGGCAGCACTATAGCCTTATACCTCCAGGGTTGCAGGTTCGAGCCACACCCCCTGCTGTGTGTGTGTGGGGGGTTTGCGTGCGATTTCCACGTCTTCAGGGCTGTCTTCTGGATACTCATCTCATCTCCAAGTCCAAAACCACACAGTCAGATGAGCCGGCCTCCTTAAATGTGCCACGGTGTGTGTGTGTGTGCCCTGCGATGGGCTGGCATCCCGCCCAGGGTGACCCCCTGTCTCATTCCTTGGGATAAGCTCCAGGCTTAATGGAGAGATGGGCGCTATCACATTCACCTTTACTTGTTTGGTTCGTCCTTTCTTACAGAGCACCTCACAGGATTCTGTACAGGAGCAGGTGTGAGTTATCAACACGTGCACAGAATCAGTAAGAGCGGTACATCTTGACACATTCATATGGGGCCAAAATGGTGGTAATACTGTATTTTTATAATCCACATCATACGGTGGCATATTTCATTTCCAAACGGTCGAATGGCTTCACAGACGAAGAATCGTCCATCAATCCTCAATGCATGTGTTTTTTTAATCTTATTTATGTGACTCACTATAAATTCCTGAACCCTGACTTCTACTGTCACTCGGATTACGTTCCAACGATACATCTGACCATCCCCATCCCCCCCCCCCCCCTTGGAAGAGACACTCTTACTGTAATATGTGCCTTTCTTATTTAAAATTTTACTCCCAAAATAGTAACTGGTTTAAGAGATTTATGCTCTGCACCACCAAGGGAAAAAAGTCAGTTCCTCACCATCCTCACCACAAAGTGAAACACTCTCACTTATAAAATAAGGATTCGGTTTCCGCTCTTTTCACAGCTGATCGACTGCTTCCTGTGTGTGGCTGAAAGCATCTCAAGGGTAACATTTACTTTGTTCTGCATTTCAGTGTTTTTGTAGATGGATGGATTCATTTGATTCATTATCGTCTTTCTTAAATTCTTAATAAAGTGTCCGAGTAATAAATTATCTACCTGTATGTTTAGTACATTTTTAAAAAATTCTTTAGCAGACACTTTTATCCAAAGCGATGAACAATTGATAGACGGCGTCTCATTCTGGGGCCCAACGATGAAGTCACTCGCAGACCCTGGGATTTGAACCAGCAACCTACCTGCTAGCCCACACACCTCACCCACAACAGCATAACCTTTGACCTATGAACCTATAAAATGGTGGATGTGTTTGAATATCAAAACCATGTATATTATAGGGATGGGGGGGGGGTGCAGTGTAGGTGTCCCATTGGCTGTGTGAAGTCAGGTGATCTGCACATTTGATTACTACACCTGCGCTTTATCATCAATCCACACACAAGACTGGGTTCCATTCTCTCTGGTCCAGAATTTAGGTCCCAGCTCCCTCCTCGATTACTGTGCCCCACCCTTCTGTTGAAGCCAAAATGCCTGCTTTTTGTTGTCATTCCTCATTTGTTAAAGCCATCCTGGCTACCATCACCCAGGTTCTGTGCGTTCCCCTGCCCCCAAGCCAATTTTACACCATCTTACTGGTTAGTTTCTGGATTTGCAGGGCTAGTGGTGGCCAGGTGCCTGGTCATGTGATCAACTGAGAAACTAAAGCTGAATGAGAAGATGGTATCGATGAAGGTGCTGATCACATCCAGCTACACGAGCAGAAGATCCTTCAATGTGTCACAAGTATGACAATCTGAGATCTCCGGTCCAGATCTTGGTCACAGAGCCACAGCCAGCTCATATTTTGTTGAAGGAATTTTCCAACCGATTTCCACGGCTCATTTTTGTCTAGACGGGTTTTGAAACACGGGCCAGTTCTGTTATATTTCTGTGCCCTCGGGGGTAAATAAGCACGTTGAATAAGCATCAAATAAAAAGCAATTGAGCCCTCAAGAGATTTGAGATGAATTCCATCCTGTCACCGAAGGCGCTGAATATAATTGACTAGCCTGGTCTGTACTGGGAAAGTGGGGGGGTTCGAAACAAGGGTCTGCTAGGGGACCTGCATTCTACTGCAAGTGCCCCCCCCCTCCGCACATACACACGAGTCCAAATACCCCCTGTAGTTTGTCAATTCACTCATCTATTCCTCAATGAACAATGAACGTTCTGGCCAAACCCAGACCCCTGCCTGACCATAAACACCCCCAGAGGTGCCCCACCTCATTTACATTAACCAGACTGCCGTCACACTGAGAAAAACATCCTGACCAACTAGTTTAACATGTAAACTGATAACCGTACAAAAAAAAAAAAAAAAAGTTAATGTAAAAAGGACGCCGGAGTTGATTACGTCTGGGTGGGGCCAGTCCTGTGTGGTCAGTGCGCTCCAGCACGTGGATATTAAGATTATGGGCTGGTGTGGGGTTTGCCTTATTCTCTTCTGTTTATAAATGATCCATGGCCCTGGCATAAATACAGATGGATATCACATTCTCAGATATTTCCAGAAGGCCATTCCAAGCAGCGATGCCGTAAAAAAATATTCAATAGCAGCTGCTGGAGATTTATAAATCTCTTCCTCGTCCCTATAATTCACAACTTTGTCCCAGCTGTCTTCTTCTTTCGTCTGACTTTGCGACCTTTTTTCAAATTCGAGAAAGGGGTTTCGTTTTACAGAATCGGACGCAGTCGCAGCGCCTCCAGAGACGGTCGGCACGCAGTGAACGGGCTGCGGGCTGGCGTGTGAGAGGCACGCCGTCTGCCACGTCTTGAAGCTCATTAGCGCAGATTGAATTTGAGATGCGTTATAAAGACACATTCCAGGAAAGTAAACACCGATGGAAGCTCGGATGTATGGGGTTATTGTGTACCACTGCGAACGGCCTCCATCGTCTTCCTCGTCAGATAGAATCCTTTGACCGTCTCCAGGAGGAGGTCATAAGGTGTAAACGGAAGGGCTGGTAACACACATGACGTAGCATGTGAAGGGAACACTCAGGTTTGGCAGGAGGGCAGGTTTGTTTGGAGTAGAAATTTATAAGTGAACAGGGGGAAAAGACCACTAACTAGACCACAAGGACAAAAGGGTTTCTGTAAGAAGAGGCTACTGTATTCGCGTACAGCACACAGGAACAATGAAATTTCCTTGGCTGAAAACCATATACACAATTCAGACTCCGCATAAAGGAATCAGTTTTGAATTCCGACGGTCTTACTTCTCGAATAAACAGCACGTGTTTTTGTTTTTTTAATCAGACAGAAACGCAACAACGCTAAACATCCTAATGAAAGCAAGGGCAAGGCTGGTGAACTATAGGGGCAGAAGTAATTACAGCTGGGTCCATGGACTGTTTGCGTGAGTCTGTTTTGTTTTGTTTTTTTTTTGGAGGGGGGGGGTTCTTCAAGATGTTAGTGAAGGCTTGAAGAAGAAATGCTGTTTCCTCGTGATTTGATTAAAAGTGCGTGAGTGTTGTACTCTGGAATCACTTTGGGAAGGATATTTTGTGAACGGCGTGGACATTTATACAGCGAGGACATTAGCGTGTCGAAAGGCTGTATAACTTCTTCATGTGAAGGGGAACAACAACAACAAACAACAACAAATTTATTTTTATATAGCGCATTATCACAACATTACATTGTCTCAAAGCGCTTTACAGTATCCTCACCCAAAGCCCCCAGTGAGTAAGCCATAGGCGACAGTGGCAAGGAAAAACTCCCTAGAAGGAAGAAACCTTGAGAGGGACCAGACTCAAAGGGGAAGCCCATCCTCCAGGGGCCGGCAGGGATAGTCAAATAGAGAGAGGAGAGCAAGGAAGATAAGCCAATGCCGAAGCCGAGTCTTCATCCAATTGCCAGGCAACCAGAGGTAAGGCAGCGGGTCATACATGGAAGATCAGAACGGCGAGCTGGATGCAGGGACGTCACTGGTGGTGGTCGGGTGTGCTGGATATCTTGATAGATTGAGGTCTCCAGGCATCACCCCCAGGAGGAGTAGGGGAAATAAAATGTACAATTAGGCATAGTAGAGGAGGCTATTGGCAGTGCTAAAAGCTAGGTGAGTACAATATGAAGTGCAATCTGCAAGCTCCGGCAGATATGGCTATGGCAGCATCAGTAGGAGGGAGAGGCAAGTGGGAATGCCGGCATGGGGAGTCCCTGAAATGTCAGCACTCCAGTTCCACAAGAGATTGCAAAGCTAGAGTGACAGCACTGACAATCCAGTTCATCCAAAGCCAATGGCACCGATCCCCACCCAGCTCTACACCTCACACTACAGGTCTGCCTGGGAGTGAAGAGTTAGCTAGGGCTAGAACTAGTGTCCCTATACGCTAAACTAAACAGGTGTGTTTTTAGTCTGGACTTGAATATTGAGAGTGAACCTGAAACCCGCACATCCGGTGGAAGACCATTCCACAGCAGAGGAGCTTTGTAGGAGAAAGCTCTGCAGCCTGCCATAGCTCTTTCTACCCTAGGCACTAACAGATATCCCATGGCTTGAGAGCGAAGCAAGCGTGGAGGGTTGTATGTGGTCAGCAGTTCACTAAGGTATTCTGGTGCAAGGCCATTTAGTGCTTTATAAGTTAATAGCAGTATTTTATAGTCAATTCGAGACTTAACTGGCAGCCAATGAAGAGAGGATAAGACCGGTGTAATATGATCAAATTTTTTAGTGTTTGTTAGAACTCTGGCTGCAGCATTCTGTACCATCTGAAGTTTATGCAAGGATCCAGACGGGCAACCCGATAGGAGGGCATTACAGTAATCCAGTCTGGAACTTACGAAGGCATGTATTAGTTTTTCTGCATCATTAAGTGAGAGCATCTTACGAAGCTTGGCTATGTTCCGTAGATGATAAAATGCAGTTCTAGTAATACTTCTTATGTGAGCATCAAAGCATAGATCTGAATCAACAAGAACGCCAAGATTTCTAACTACCATGTTAGGTTGTGTAGGAAGGTTACCAACGTTGAGGTGGTGGAACTTATTTCTAGCAGCCTTGGGACCAATTACCAGAACTTCTGTTTTTTCTGTGTTTAACATAAGGAAATTTTTTGCCATCCAGCACTGGATATCTAATAGACAGTCTTCTAACCGAGATAGCAGTGATATATCATCAGGGTTAACAGATATGTACAACTGTGTATCATCTGCATAACAATGAAACCCAATACCATGATTTCTAATAATGTTACCAAGAGGTAGCATGTATAGGGTAAACAGTAGCGGGCCCAGGACTGATCCCTGTGGGACACCATATTCAACTTTAGTGGCCTTGGATGATTCATTGTTCACATGGGCATACTGATAGCGATCAGACAAATATGAGCGGAACCAAGAGAGCGCTGTCCCTGTAATGCCAACTACACCTTCTAACCGGTCCAAGAGGATATTATGGTCCACAGTATCGAACGCTGCAGTTAAATCTAGCAATACCAACAGAGATACACAGCCACGGTCAGAAGCCACAAGTAGATCATTCATTACTTTGACTAGAGCAGTTTCTGTGCTATGGTTTGGTCTAAAGCCAGACTGATATAATTCATTGGCATTAGTTTTTTGTAGGAAAGAGGACAACTGACGAACTACAACCTTTTCCATGATCTTTGAAATGAAAGGAAGATTTGAGATAGGTCTATAGTTTCCTAAAACACTGGGTTCAAGATTTGGTTTCTTTAGGATGGGTCTGATAACAGCCATTTTAAAAGGTTTTGGAACATATCCAAGCCGAAGAGAAGAGTTTAACACATTTAACACGGTAGTGCCAATCTGTGGTGCAATTTCCTTGAAGAATTTTGTAGGAATTGGGTCTACAAGGCAAGTAGAGGATTTACAGGAGAAAATTAAGCTCAAAAGTTCTGAGTGTGTAATAGGAATGAATGATTCAAAGGTCTCATTATTGGTAGGCATAAGACTAGCAGGAGGCAGGCAGCCGTAAGTAGGTAAAGGTGTGCACTGTATGGTCTGTCTAATTGTAGTTATCTTACCATTAAAAAATGTAAGAAAGTCATCACTCTTAAGAGCTTGTGGGATTTGCAAGTTTAATGAGGAATTCTGTGTTATCCTAGCCACGGATTCAAATAGGAATTTAGGATTGGTTTTGTTCATGTCTATTAATCTGGAGAGATACACAGACCGAGCAGTTACTAGTGCTTGTCTGTATTTAGAGAGGCTCTCTTTCCAGGCAGATTTGAAAACTTCCAGTTTAGTTGAGCGCCATTTTCGCTCTAGCTTGCGTGATGCCTGTTTGAGTTCACGTGTATTATCAGAGTACCAGGGGGCAGGTTTGTTATTGCTATGCTTTATACTCCTAAGTGGAGCCACAAGATCTAGAGTGCTGCGAAGGGATTTTTCCATGTTTGAAGTTGCCTGTTCAAGTTCATTTACACACGATGCTTCAGATGTAAGGCTAAAGGACTGTGGAAGTTGTTTCATAAATGTTGTTGTAGTTAGTGCCTTAATAGAACGTCTGATTCTATACTTTGGAGTGGTGGTCAACAGGAGGCTATACTGGATTTCAAATGTTAACAAGTAATGATCTGAGAGCAGAGGACTCTGTGGCATAATAGACACATGTTCTACCAGGATGCCATGACTAATGATCAAATCAAGGGTATGGTTACAGACATGAGTAGGCCCGACTACATTCTGACATACACCTACAGAGTCAAGAATAGCTGCAAACGCTGTTTTTAAAGGATCATTATCCTTCTCCATATGAATGTTAAAATCACCCACAATAACGGCTTTGTCAGTACTGACCACCAGGTTTGTTAAAAAATCAGCAAATTCCTTAAGAAAATCACTGTACGGCCCAGGCGGTCTATACACAATAACCATGGTGATTTGGGGTGACGAACTAGAAAAAGATGAGCCAGCAAGGCTAAGAACAAGAGTTTCAAATGTGCTGAAACTCACACCACATTTCTCAGACACTCCTAAGTTGGACTGAAAAATTGCAGCAACACCACCACCTTTGCGATTTGGTCGCGGGTTATGCTTATAACTGTATTCCGCTGGAGTAGATTCATTTAGTGCCATGAATTCATCTGGTTTAAGCCAGGTCTCAGTAAGGCACAGGGCACCAAGACTAAAATCAGTAATTATTTCATTTATTAATAGTGCTTTAGGGGCCAGTGATCTTATATTCAGAAGTCCAAGTTTAAGTTTAAATACTGCATCACAACTGTTTTCTAGTAACGGATTCATTGTGATTTTAATTAAGTTATTATGGCACACTCCACGGTGGAATAGTCCTCCATGATTAAAGACGCGGGGAGCAGACACAGTCTCAATGAAATGAACCCTAGGCGACGACTCTAAGCGACTAGCAGGCGGTCGGTTATGCCGGTTTGCCTGCCGCCTGGACTTGGCTCTAGTTAGTCAGCGAACACTGTTCCATGTGGAAACCACAGCTGGACAGAGGCTGGGGACCTTTACAGCGATACCTGTGGTGATATTTGGTCATACAGCTCCTAATCCACGAACCAACGCACGTCTCACAGCTGCCCACTAACCTCAGCTTAGATTTACTACAAATACTGTATCCACCGCAGTCAGTATGCACATTAAAATTATAACGGGGCGACGTGATCAGTGTTTACCAACATAACCCTGAAGATAAGTCATCCTTACTGTAATACAATAACGTTGTTGCAATATTATCTTAATGTTAGTGATAATTAAAATACCAGCAGCGATGCAGGCGTCTATAAAAGCACGGCTGAACTTAGCGGCAGTGTCTAGTCGTTACCAGCACTGGCCCGTTTCCCTGAGCGAGGTCCTCTGCCGGTGTTGGGCTACCTATCGAGACGTGCTATCGAGCCTTTCTGCGCATGTGCAGTTCCCCCGTCTTGGGTTAGGGTAAGGGTTTTAGGGGTTTTTGTGGGTTAGGGTAAGGGCTATCGATCAGCACTACGGTAGCCTTACTCGACAGAGTAGCTCAGCTCGTCAGAACACCTGCTCTTTTAGTTTGAAAACAGCAAAAGTGGCCAAACGCATTGCGATCGGCAGGTGTTCCTGCGGTGGGGGCGTGTGAAGCCGGCCGGGCTGCTCCACTTAACCGGCGTTAAGCTGATGGATGGACTCGATGCGGGAAAAGCTGCTTTGCGGTCCCGCTTGTGCAAGCCGGGAATCCCCCCTCGCAGAGTCGCTAATTGAAGCGGTCACACTTTATTTTTCTATCCCTTCAAACTCTGAATGCAGAACTAAGTGAATTTTATTTGAATGAGGAAGCGCTGGGCATGACGGCAGCGGAGGGCTTCTGGCCAAAGCACCGGCATGAATGGAGGGATAGATTCATTTACATTTTACATTTATTTTTTCTTAGCAGATGCTTTTGTTCAAGTGATGCAAACAGATTTGGGAAAGAACGAACCGCTAATGACCGTGTATTTTGGTCATATCTTATATGAACGAAAGGAATCCCTTTTAGGTGTATTACGAATGGCAACGATTATTTTATAGCGCCTTTCACGGCAGCTTGGAGGGAGTGACCACTGCATTCCTGAGTCTGCTGGCATGGTGATGTGTGGCAGCCCTAATTGCACTGTCAATATGACGGATAACGCCACATGACTCAAAACGAAAAGAAAATATAAAAATAGCCGTCCATTTTAGATTTATGGGGTAAAAGAAATCGCGCAACCTATTTAAAGTAGGAGTTTTATTACCTCTGGCCCCATGGGAAAACAGAATGGCTGGCATATGTTTAGGCGCTCTACCGAACGTAAATCTCTCGTTTTTTCTTTTCTGGATCTGCTTTCTCTCTACCCAGGTTATTAAACCTCAGTTAAATAGCTACTAAGGTGCAGAGGTCTGGAAAAAAGCGACAGGTCTGGCCAAGGAGGGACGGCTTTGAACAGCGGTCTCTGATCCCTGTGGCGTATTACCGGCCAGCTTGTCCTCTAACTCGGGAGACGAAGGTTCTCTGCGCTGTCCTTACGCCGATAATTAGGCTATATACATATTACTATCGTGATATATACAGTACTGTGCAAAGGTTTAGGCAGTGGGAAAATGTTTAAGGCTGTCTATCTGGGTAGTTAGTGTAAGCCAATATTTACTCAGAAAAAGAGACGTAATTTATCATTGAAATAAGCCTATATGCAAATGAACTGTATGACTTAACGGTTAACCATCAACATGACCCAGTACTTATCCTAGCTGGGGTCTCCAAGCCCAAGGAACATCAGCATTCCCAAACATCACTGTCCAGAAAAATTCCCCACACTGAAATGTACATTTAAACTTATGTTAAATGACCTATGGTGATCCCTTTAAAAATCAAATTAAAAACCATCAAACAATTTCCTGTGCTGTCATTAGCTGAGCCAAATTAATAGTATTGCTAGTGGTTAGGATAAGGTATCGTTTAATTTTGGACGTCACTGGAATCGTTCAGGAAATGACAAAATCGTTTTTAAAGCCGCTTTTGAAGGGCCCTTGGATAGATCTGTCATGCCTCCGTGTGTAAATGAAAGCTGTTACTTTTTCGTGGTCATTGGCTGCCGTTCAGACACTTTGATTAGTCAGGGTACGGCCAGTCGGGTCGTAAACACCTTGAGCAGCCGTGATTCGTCAGGCGGGGCGCTGTGTTACGGCTTCCTGTCCGCACTCTCAGTCGCCGCCATGATGATGCGTGTGGGTTCTCGCCCCCAAGGTCCCTAAGGTCCGCAAATTCCTGCAAGGCCAGGGCATGAATGGAGCTGACCTCATTTCCTGCCTCTACAGGAAATTGTGGCCAATCAAAAGGTCCTCATCTGTGAAAGTGCACAAAGTGCCTGTAGGTTTTATTTCTTCCACGCCCCCCCTCGCCCCTCTTCTTCTCATGCCCCCAGGCTGTATGTGATCCTCTTCAGGGCTTCCTGATGTTTTCATGCACATCCACGGTCTCCATGCTGACATAAAACACTTGAATCATTTCATCCAGTGACCCCCACCAATTTCATATACAGGCCTTTAAAAAGTGGGCTATAGTGTATCAACAGCTCAAAAGAAGGTGGATGTGCTGAAAGAGGCCCCACTTTCGGTCAAGTGCCCCCCCCCCCCCCAAGGCATAATAATAGATGAGTTAATGAAGTCTACCTGTGGATGGAGAACTTTTCCAATGCTGGGACGTGCCATAGGAGACAAACTCAGGCTCCACAAGACTGGAGGGGTTGGGATCTCATTGCTCTTCAGTGGGGGAGGGGGGTGTTTAAATGCTCATACATGAGCTCAGGACATTAGCCGCAGAAAGGGTGCAGACAAGCCAAGGAGTGGAAATATTTTAACAGGACTTCATGCTCTTACCGAAAGACTAATTCTCTCCTAATATAAACGCAGGTTTTGGTAAAAAAAATAAATACAAAGGCTGTGAAAATGTGGTTTGCTATGCAAAGAGAAAAAAAAATCATTGTGCTTTTATTTTTACAGCTTATCAAATGGCCTCATTTTCTTCTGACGAAAACTGCTCCTCCTCTGCCTTCCTGCGTAAAAACGTTCAGCATCCGCTTGTTGTCACATGTACTTCTCATGATGTGACAGTCATACGCCTCCCACTGGCCGTCAGTTAACAGCAACACCGACACAAAATAACAGCAAGTAGCGGCGACGGACAATGAGGACAATAAATGACGGTGAACGATGTCATGAAATAACACGAGAATTCTATCATAATTAGCGGTTGTTGAATAGCCTGACGGCTTGTGGGTGGAAACTGATTCTGAACCTTGTGTTTTAATGTTTCAGTGCCGCCTGCCAGGATTGAGCAGGGCTGTTTGGGGTGACTGGAATCCCTGAAGATGTTTCTGGGGCAGGGTGTGGTGCAAATGTCCTGAAGTGAAGACAGATGTGTGGTAGGGATGGCCTGAGCCGTCTTCAGTACCCTCTGCAGTGCATCGTACGTGGTCTATAAAGGGGGAATCCATGTTTAAAATGTGTGTATCTGTCAGGGGGAGCTCTGTGGGTTAGGACCCTTGATTAGAAGGTTGTCGGTTCAAATCCAGGAGTCGGGCGTAATGTTACTGTTGGGCCCTTGAGTGAGATCATTAACCTCGGAGTCTGACCCTGCTTTCCTGATTGTATGTCGCTTTGGGTCAAAGCTAAGTAAAAAAAAAATATGGCCAGCAATCTCAGCTGTCAGTTGGCTGCACCTCAAACATCGTGAAGAACTTACTGGATGTTCGATGCATCTCACCTGTTCAACTTGCACGTGTTCAAATCATAAACCAGCCTACAATGCAAAACTGTATAATCTCTATAAAACATCTGTAAAACTAAGTCGATATGGTTCAAGCGATGATAACCAAAATTATGGATCTCCACTGAAATAACATATATACCGCGACTGGAATTTCGTACTGTATATTTTGCTAATTTTGTTACATACTGCACACTGCACAACCACAACACCACTGCACAATCTTTATTTATTGTTTAATGTCCTGTTTGTATTGTTCTTGGAGCAAACATGAACTTACTTGGGCAATAAAACCGATTCTGATTCAATGACAATTTAGCAGTCAGAAAGTGTCCTTGTGCTACGATGATAATTCAGCATGAGCTCATAATAAGCCCACTTTATTAGGTACACCTGCTTGCTAATGCTAACAGCCCCCAAACAGCCAATCGTGTGGCTGTAACTGAATACACACGACACACAGACGGGGTCAGGAGGTTCACTTACTGTGTGGCTGAGAATCAGAGTGACTGAGACACGGATTCTAAGTGCTTTTAAATGTGGTGCGATCGCTGGTGCCAGACGCGGTGGGTCCGGCGTCTCAGAAAGAGCCCTGAATTCACACACACTGCAGCGTCTACAGTTTACATGGGGTGGGATGACCAAAAAACATAAAAATCTGCGGTTAAAAGCAGAGAGATTAAAGCTAACAGGCACAAGTGAGGCCAAGCAGTGGAGTGCAGCAAGCATCATCAAACTAATCTATCTTTGAAGTGCTTTTGGAGACTAATTAGGGGCACCTACTGTAATAATGTGGCCGCTGAGTATATGTACTTGTCCTGAAGAACGATAACAATGACAGAATGACCAGCAAATTCCGTACGATAATCATTAGCATCTGTGGTGTACCGGGGTGGAGTGGGGACACAGCCCCTTGGAGAGCTGATAGCCGAATAAGGATTCCCTTCCAGGGATCCAGCCATGATCACAGCTAAAGTTTCCAGGAGAGCGAAACGTGTGTGGCTGGAGCGTGTCGAATGATGGTGAAACGTCTCTGAATAAAAGCTTAGCGTGAGCCCCCAGGGAGCCCCAACAATAGGAGGCACACAGTCAATGAAGCATTCCGCGGCCCCCCTGCTGGCCCCCCATGCAAACTCCCAAGCCTTTCTGCTGGCCCCCCATGCAAACTCCCAAGCCCTCAAAAAAACATCCCTGTCAGCCCAGACCTCTAACGTTTTCATTACCGGGGAACACAGTCCCGCTCAAACCCGGAACTCCGTGAGAGCCTCGTTTGTAGCCACCGCGACAATCATGGCCTGTTCCCAAAGCTTAGGCACCATCTGTAGATGTAGCCATTTCATGAAAAGAGAATAAAAGAGAACCACTAAGTTATTCTGCACATGTTTTAGCTTCCCGCCCTCAGATACTCTCATGTACTCCAGCTTCTTTTGACTTCAGTCTTCTGGAATACATTTGTAACCCTATTTACATTGATATCTACTGAGAGACTTGCAGTTAAGAGCGATGTGGAAATCATCAATCATAGCCAAAGTGTCAATGGTAATATCACAGTCTATCTTGTTTCTAGTAGAAGATTGCAAAAATGAAATTGTTCAGATGGCTGTTTAATCTAGTTAAAAACAACAAGCCATTCAGAAGTACTGCTGCTGTATCACATTATTGATCATAATTCTGCTTCTCACATAATTATATTTGATTTTTGTAACAGATACTTCTGTCTAAAGCAATATACATTTTTTGGTGAAAACGGGGTCAATCAGGCCCTGGAGTAGTTATGGGTCCTATTTGAGGCAAATAGTGAAATCATTCTGTTGATTTTGGGATACAAACTAGCAACCTTCCGATCACAGGCACAGCATTCCGTGTACCACTGTTTGAACCCCACCTCTCTTCTGTCAGTGTGGAGTTTGAATGGTCTTACTGTGATGTGTTGGTTTTTTTTACTGGTTCTGTTTTGTCTCACAGTCCAAAAACACACAGTTATGGGAGGGTATGAATGTCAGAGTATGTGCCCTGCGTTGGACGGGCATCCTGCCCAGGGTGTGCCCCGGTCATGGATGGATGGATGGATGGATGGATGAATGGATGGAAACCAGTGCACACTGCTTTTACATATTTTATACCTCTGTCTTCTCACTGCACTTTAACTTTCTGACCTCATCTCTTTCCTAATTATGTCACAGTGAGAATATCACGCTCATGAAAGGTAGCATTATTACCTCAGGGACTAATTAATTTTAAAAGGGATCATTGACATTTTCAGGTCCATCAAGGCAGGGGGGACATCGCTGTGGAACCTAAGAGGAGCCTCGAATACCAGATGCTCATCTGTCACCCCCCCTCCCCGAGCCACACACACACACACACACACACACCCCTTATGTGGTAGTAATTTGAACACAAACTTGTGACACCCTCATAGCTCCCATAATGGTGGTTAAAGTCCAAAGCACTGAGGGGGGGGGGGGGGGGGCAGGTGTCAAATTGATAAAAGTCTCTGAATATTTTCCACAGATGACTGTGGTTTTGGTGTCACACTCGGGGCGTATGGAAACCACGGCGACAAATATTTGGCGGAAATCTTTGGGGATGCATAAAAAGGCACCACAGACTCACAGTGTGAGGGGGACTCGGCCTTTACGTCGTTCCGAAAGTCGCTCCCTTAAATCCATCAGCAGTGAACACATTCATTACACTTTGTTGGTGTCGTTCTGCCGTAATGAATACAAGGGTGTTTGTGAGTAGCCCACCCAGTACTGTAATACGCTGGTTTTAGCAGCCAAGGTAACACCAAATCCCTGAAAGGGTAGACGTCACATGACATGGAAACAAAGCATCTGATTGGACAAAGTTTGGAGTTAGCCTGGTATTCTTTGGCCTGTCGAGCAGATGGTAAGGGCTTACCTCATTCTCCTTCAGTTTACATTCCACATCATTGCTGTCCGGACCGTGGGGATCATTCAGACCTCTTTGCCTCTTTGCCCTGGTGGATTCAAAGTGTTGCCCCCAAGCTATTGAAGGGGTGTGGGGTGCTGAGTGGCCTTTAATTGAAACTGAAATGGTGGGGGGGGGTGTCCAGCTCACTTAGTATTCGAGGGGTGACAAGTCAGTAGAAATCAGTAGCTGAAGAGAGTGAATTCACTGAAGGACATTTGAAGAGCTTCTTAAATCCAGGGGAAGCTCTTTTGAAAGCAGTCACTGGGATGACACTCTATTGGACCATTCTGCAGACCTCCTCATGAGGCACCTCTGTTGCACCGTGGAGTAACCTGGTGCTGGGTGTTGGTTATAATGAACTTCAGGTAATATCTGTCCATGTTCGTCAATGTACTGGTGTTGGGATTTGGGCGGAGGGGATTGAAGGTGCCATGAATGGAGTCACTGTCATCAAGGTGAGAGAAGGAGGTGAGAAGATCAAAGTTCTTCAGGTGAAGTCAAGCAGTTGTTATTGATTAAGAACATTCACATTCTTATTCTCGAGCAGTGAACTGTTCCCAGTGATCCTGACCAGTTTGAGTGCTTGGTAGACAAATGGCTGGATGGATGAATGGACGGATGGTGGATTTGTGGTTGGAAGAAGGATGAATGGATGGATGGATGGATGGATGGAGTGAACAGTACACGATCCTCTAATAGTGTAGAATTCACCCAGTGTACAATTTGCAGATGACATTGGCACACAAACTAGTAGAACACAAATGCATGAAATAAATCCATCCACTAAAACCAACTTTTCCAGTCCATGATTGCGGTGAAGCTGGAGCTGGTCCCAGGCAACCCATGGCACAGAGGGGCGAACACCCAGGCCGGGACAGCAGCCCTCCCGCGGGCCCCACATACACCAGGCAGGAGGAATCCAGCATTTGTAGCGATGACTGATGCCAGTGCAGGGCATGCAAGGGAGGGGGGTCAAAGCCCCAAAACCACAGGGCTATCCACTAATGAACAAAATTACACACAATACACAGAAAACAAGTAACATGCTGACAGACAGTAAAGAGCATCAAAATATTTTGCATTATATGCAATGCTTCTATGAGGATAGAAAGGGTTTGAACAGGGTGGTCTAAGCTTTGGGGGTGCATAACTGCACAAGGGACTGTGTGGGGGGCCGTGATGTAGTCTGTGTTGGAGCGATGTGTGACCCACAGGGTTTGGATACTGCGCTAGCAATCAGAAGTTTCCTTGTTCAATTACCGGGGCCAGCAGAGTGATGTCACTGTTGGGCCCCTGAGCAAGGCCCTTAACCCCCAAATTACTCCAAGGACTGATGAACCTGCTTTGTCAACTGTACGTCACTTTGGATAAAATTGTCTGCCCGACGGATCATGTGTTCAGTTTGGATGGAGATGAAGGAGGGACAGCTCAAGAGGAGAGCGGACTCATTGAAAGACTCATTAAAAGCCTAAATGGTGGAAGTTAGTGAATAGATGGACTGAATTTATCCAAAAAAAGTGTTGCTCTTTATTTGCTGTTGTTTACGAAGCCTTAATTTATGACAGATCGCGATGTGGAGAAGATGGGCTGGATCTATACTGGGGACTTCAGCTTTTTTGGTGATCTCTGACCGGAAAATACGCCACAGAGCCTCCACTGTCCCGGAGATGAATTGTTTATGCGACGCTGCTCCAGAAACGGTCACCAGGGCTGGACAAGTGACGCTGTGTCTTCAGCTTTCCACAAGCTTCCATGGTAACAACAGCACCCCGCCCATTCAAAAGCCCTGTCCCTTATACTTGGAGCTGGCCACAGATCTGTAGCACGTTGACATTTTTATATTTTACATGTTTAGCAGCTCCTTTTATCCAAAGCAACATGCATTTTGAGAAAGCAGGCTCCGACAGTCTCCGGAACAACAAAGGGTTAAGGGCCTTGCTCAGGGGCCCAATGATGAAATCACTCTGGGATTTGACCCAATGACCTTCCGATCATAGGCACACTGTCCTAGTCCACTTAGCGACAAAAATATCCTGAGATAATTCAGAGGAAATATAACTATAACATGCATGATTAATGGTTAAGGAACTTGTCCCATAACAAAAGGTTACAGAGGGTAGCATGTGGCTGTTATTGGAAGGTTGCTAGTTCAAGCCTGTCTGTGGGGCCTGGAGCAAGTCCCTTAACTCCCAGCTGTTACAGGTGGCTGCCCCTCACAGCCAAGCTCACACACATGAAGAGCAAGGTGGCAGAGATATTTAAAGAATTTCCTAATGGGGTTCAACAAAGTTACTATTGTTATCAAAGCATTTGGTTTGCTGGTGTGCCAGCAGTGAAAGGCAGATCGATAAAATGCATCGTTGGAGTAAATCCCAGCCGAGCCCAGCGTGTCGAAAAGATGCAGCACGCATCAGAAAATGGTGGAGTGGAGTTTAAGACAAGGGAAGTGATGCTATGATTATATAATTCCTTGGTAAGACCCCACCTAGAATATTGTGTGCAGGTTTGGCCACCATACCTTAAGAAGGACATTGTTGCCTTTCCTGCTCTTAGAGGAATGTCTTATGAGGAGAGGTTAGCTGAGCTGAATCTGTTTAGCCTCGAGCAAAGGAGACTAAAGGGGGACACGATCCAGGTATATAAGATTCTAACAGGTCTGGATGCTGTTCAGCCAAATGGCTATTTCAATATTAGTTTAAATACTAGAACTGGCCATAAGTGGAAATTAGCGGGAGAAAATTTAAAAATGAATTTGAGGAAGCACTTCTTTACACAGCGTGTAGTTAGAGTATGGAATAGTCTTCCTGCTAGTGTAGCGCAAGCTAAAACCCTGGGTCCCTTTAAATCAGAGCTAGATAAGATTTTAACAACTCTGAGCTATTAGTTAAGTTCTCCCCAAACGAGCTTGATGGGCCAAATGGCCTCCTCTCGTTTGTACATTTCTTATGTTCTTATGGTCAGATCTGCGCGTCGCTCTGGTTACCTGCTGGACAAGTTGGGAATAAATTCCTCAAAAACATTTCAGTGTTTAAAGACCCACAGCTGTTTTCACTCACGCATCTCTGCGTTTTTTTTTACCATAAGCTTCAGCTATCCATCATCATCCGCTTTCCATCAGCTGCTCACCAGGTCACGGCAAGCCTGGAACACATCCCAGGAGGGGGGGGGGGGGGGGGGGGGGGGGGGGGGGGGGCGATCGCCGGAACAGCATGCAGAAGGAACCTGCGCGACACAGGCAGGACACACAAACCCGACACACGCGGAGCGGGAGCAGGGGGTTGAACTCCCATTCCTGAAGCGTATGACAGCAGTACTACCCTTAAGGTCTGAATAATGCGATTAAGTCTTAGAAAGTCGTGCCGAACGTTCTTCCATTCATCCATCTTCCAGCTGCTTCTTCCAGTCACGGTCACAGGTGTAGGGGGGAGTCTGGAACTTATTCCCGGCAGCACAGGATAGAAGGCAGGACACACCCTGGATGGGTGTGGTTCAGTAGCTTAAGATGTGCTTATAACCGGATGGTTGCCAGTTCATATCCCAGGGTTAGGAGAGTGATGTCACTGTTGGGCCCCTGAGCAAGGCCCTTAACCCCCCCAGTTGCTCCAGGGACTGCCTGACCCTGCATCCTTGAAATGTACATCGCATGGATACAAGCATCTCCTAAATGTACCTTCTGTACCAAATTGTAAACATGGTCTACAAGAGTGATGAATATCATGCCCTTTCTGGCAGAACGCGTGCATCACCTATCCCTACTTATCCCTACTGTTGGCATCCATATATAAAATCACCAGCCTGACACACTGCTCTTCAAGCCAAGATGATAATCAATAGGCTTCCTGTGACTGTTACTTCTAGACAAAGCAGCTGACGCAGCCGGTTCAAAACAGTGTTCCATCCCCATGGCAACAGCATCAGTTATCATCACGGGAACAGAACATATAGCACGTGCACGTCCCAAAAATGGTCGAGGTTATCATTCGTCTCAGCTCCCTTCAATCCCGGACATGCCCTTGGCACTAGAAGCTTCCAGAAAGTGCAGTTACTCTGTTCTCTGAAGGTGATAAGTAAAAAAAAAATGTCAAAAATTAAAGTAATATTTCATCCTGCTACTCAGTTTATAACAGAAGGCCAAAAACTCTTGTTTGGGTCACGTGCATGTTCTGTATTTGTGCCCAACTTTTCACGTGTACTTAGCCTATAAAAACCCTCTTAGAAAGTGTTTTCCTGTAAATAATCCCAGTTTTCTGTAATTTATAGTCCTTCGTCTTCTGTGCAATGAGCTGAAAAGCAGAGGAAGCAAATCTGTGTTGTGACCCGGGCGCCCAGCGCACCGATGAGCGTGTCACACCAAAGACAGTCCTGTATCCCCCAGCTGAGAAAGCTCACACTCATCTTTTATTTAAAGTTTTCCCGAAATAGACGAAAAAAGTGAGAATTCCTCACTCCCACATCATGATTACGGGCAGTGGGGTTGCGTCAGCAATGGATTGCAGCTGGTCTCGTAGGTAAACCCATTTTAATTGAGTTTGAAACCAGAACGATCGCCTGGAAAGAAACGGCGTATTGTTTCCTGGATTCATCTAAACAGTCTTACTACCCACCTAAACCCATGACGAAAACCTCTCTTCTAACTAATCACCCAACAGACACTGAAAAAACACCCCCCCCCCTCCCCACCCCAGTCAAAAAAAATAATCTCATAGGTGCAAGAAGAAAAGATGCATGGAAAAAAAGTCTGCTTGCCAGAGCAAATGTGCATACGCATGCACACACAGAGATGCATACTGTATGCACACACATGCACGACTGCCAAAAGATTGAATTCATTGCAAATAAAGAGCAGGTTTGATAGCTTGCAGCCGTCTGTAACACCAACCAAGTTTTTGGAAATCGGGTAAACGGTGAGTTAAGCGCTGGAATTAAATAAAGAGGGACATTGTGTTTGGGCTTGCTTCTTTTCAGTGATGAGGTTTGGGATTTGGGGGGTGGGGGGGGGGGGGTTAAAATGCGGAGGGGGGTGGGGTAATTAAAACCAGATGATCAGCCGATGTAGTAAAACCACCGCAGAATGAGGAATACAGGTCCTCGCCAGAAATAAATAAATAAATAAAGTTACAAATCTAGCATAATCTCATATACCATGATGCAGGCTGAAAGCCGTGCAGAAACGATCCTGCCGTCTGTGTGACCACAGGCCGCATGAATGAGAATCAGAATTCTTTATCGTTATTGGAGAATTGTACATATGACAAAAAACAAACACCATTACATTTGGAGACACAAGCATGTAGTAAACTACAGAATGATTCTTAAATAGTGCATAACTGGAATACTACATATGCTTCTTGTTTATTGCCATCATTTAATTCAGCATGCTTGATAATCCCTGGACAGCGAAGTCTGACAATGCTGCCTGCACATGTCTTGCCTGGATGCACATCTCTGTCACATGCCTTCCCTTCCATGGGGCAAGGCGAGCCACTTACTTTTTGCGTATCAAACCGTGGATCGAACGTGCTCTGCTAAATTTCTGCACTGCGTTTCGTCCCGAACTGGCAGCTTTTTTCTAAGTTCACAAAGGATCGCTTTGTCCTCCAAGCCTGCTCCCATAATCCCCTGCGGCTGATGTCACCGTGGCGGAGATTGGAGTGGGGAGGTGCAGGAAATGGACCACGCATGCCGTTACTCATTCGTGTCGCCCGTGATGGATTAATGGAAGAGAAGGTCTCGACCTCGGAGCCCGGGGCTGCTCTCGGCGTGGGGCGGGGCCTGACTTTGGACCCATTTCTGCCTCTTCAAGGCTGTGGGCCTTGTTAGCCGTCCTGGCAAGATCTGTTGGGAGTCCAGCTGCAGCACCAGGGAGGGCAGAAAATGTATCCACAGGAAGTAAACAGCACAGAGTGCAACAACAAGGTCAACCTGTTCCCCTTAGATGCCGAACAGAAGCCGTCATGTGACGTTGGGAAAGGCCCTCATGTTTCAGTCCTCATGGGCTGCTGGGGGGTGTCCGGCTGCATTCTGCCCTACAAACCGAGAAAAGGGGCTTCAAAAAGTTTTTTCAAAAAGCTTTCGACTGTCCACCCCCTGTGTGCAGTTACTAAGTAAATGACAGTGTATGCATTCACAACCAAACAGAGCTGAAGTGAAATACTTTGTCATGAAATAAAACAGAGCCTAAGAGACCAGAGTTCGGTCATAACTCAATTTTGATAAAATATTGTAGACCAAGGTATTGCGAGTGTAGTGAAGGATGAGGAGACCTGCTTGCCAGTGTAGTACACGTTCTTTTTTAGAGTCCTGAACCGGACTGTACCTACGACATTTTGCCTTTGTACAGCACTATAAATGTCTTCTGTAATGTGTACCTCATATAGGTAAACCGGTTGGGACACATTGCCACTTCTAAGTAAGAGTCTCGAGCTTAATTGCATTTCTGCCTCGTGTGCTCATATATAAAGCTACATAACCACAGAAAGAATGACAGCACATGCAGTATGATGTACGATGCGAAAGAGTAGCTGGATGCAACTAAAAGTTAGCGTGTCAGGAAATTCGGCCAGGTGTTTGCGGTGTGGTTAATTATAATCACGCTCTCTATTATATGCTCTTCAAAACTACATTAGTCTCAGCCTCATAGCGCAAATGTAGAATTACAGTTAGAGGCCACATTATATTTGTTGGATTTTGGGAGGTCGTTCAATGTGGTCTCTAACATAACTGTAACTCCACATTTGCGCTAAGAGGCTAAGAGATTCATGTAGCCTTGAAGAACAAAAGAGTGGATCAATACTGATTTTTTTCTTGAGGTCGCTGGGATGGGGTTTCCCCGGAGAGCCATTTAGTGCTTCCGGACGGTGATCACATGGCAGGTAAACATCAGTGTTTGCTGTCTCTGATGGCAGGGAAGTTAGGGGAAGAGACAGGTGGGCATGGCAAGTCACAGCGGGGGTGAGACTCACTGGCTCCGTAATGAGCTTCCCGCTCGCTTGCAGATGTGGATGGGCTGTGTTTGGAGATGATGACCACCCCCATTGCGTCTCACTGGAGTCGCCCACATTCTGGAATGTCAGGGAGATCCTGGATGCTCTCTCTCGTATGGGGCAGGGTGGCACAGTGAGTGCCTGTTATCAGGAATGTATCAGTAACATTGTAAAAGCCAACATGAGGAATTAAGTTCTGAAAATGACACAGAGTTATACATACATTCATGCATGTTCCTTGGAACATTCACCCATTTTGTTTGTCGTTGCTATCTATTGATGTCTAAATACCTTGCAATTTCCTTAAGAATAATCTATCTATCTATCTATCTATCTATCTATCTATCTATCTATCTATCTATCTATCTATCTATCTATCTATCTATCTATCTATCTATCTATCTATCTATCTATCTATCTGTCTTTGTCTGTCTGTCTGACAGACAGACAGAGTTCATTCATCCCCTTTTAAAGCAGGAAAATGACACCAAAAAATATAAGCTGACGATTTTGACACCTGTCCTGTGAAAAAATCCTGCTATATAACCCTATATGTTGCAAAAATAAGATGTTAAAATTATCATAATAATTATCCTGTAACTGGAGTCTTTTCAATAACAGAAGCCGTTTCTCCTGCAAAAGAATAAAGGTGATATTTACTTTTATATCTTAAATATAGGAAAGCACTGTCCAATTCTACTAACTTGAGTGATTTATTTCTGTCCATTAGGTCTTGTTAAAAAAGGGCCACTTTTATTACTGGTGTTAAGTGTTAATGGCCCAGGATTATAGTGTAAATGTCGAGGTCAAAGGTCCAAATATTAGGTGAAAGAGTCAAATATCCGGCTTTGCTGGTGTGGGGTTTAACGCATATCCTATAAAATTAAGAAATAGAGGTAGCTGAATAATCCTGCACAACGCCACCACCTCCCACTCCATCTGTGCTTCCCAGCCATGCCTGCAGAGACATGTATCAATATCTATAGTTCTTAAAAGAGATTTTGTTCTTTTATACGATATATTGGTCCTCAGGGGGAAATCCATAAGCTTCTCCTGGTTTTCCGCGTCTTATTGGAAGCAGGCCTTTACCAGGTCACCCCCCCCTCCTTCAAAAGTATCCAGTATCCTCGTACTAAACGGGCGATGTCACAGCTCTGGAATTCTGTGCCTGCCACTTTCACGTAAAAAAAACCTGCATCATGGGAAAAAGACAGGTTGTGGCGCAGGCATGTCAGCAGTGTGTGGGTTTACGACATAAAGAAACCTCCCTCTCGCAAGTTAAACATATTCTCCAGCTGCTCCTGGTGTGGGCTGCAGAGGAGTCATGTGAAGAGGAGATTATACGAGTTCGTCACGCAGAAATGGCGTAAAACTGGCGATGTACACGACAATACGGCTACACAGACCGAACGAAAATCTTAAGCTCTTAAAAATGATTCGATTATGGGTCGACTTCCTTTGAGAGCCGTGGATTTCCGGAAAAAACGGAAACATCCAGTGTGACTTTCAACACCACGCGTGGCGTGTTGGGTAAACTGGCAGCTGAAGCCACCATTTTCGCTGTTACGTCGAAATGTATGCAAGTTATTTTCCCCAACAGACAAGCTGCCTTATTGTAAACAGTTCACAGATGTCAAAGTCATAATATTTCAGTAATGCAAAAAGAAAGAAAGCACTCAAAGTGAGGGGCGAAGGACCTGACTTAAGATTTAATATCCAGTATTTGATGACTTCGTCTGAGCTTATTACATATCTCCTCTTAACTCAAAACAGACAACTTCTTCAGAATTCCTGCTTTTGTGGAACACGGCACCAGTGAGGAGAAGGTAAAGCTCTGAGGATTTGGCACTTTGGACTTTTTTCCACCTGCAGTTGTGTAAAAGTGATATCAGTGACACCATCAAAGGAGATTCTCAACAGACCAACCAGACCTTCATCCGAGAGTTCAGAGTTCACATCAGCTCAGAATACAGTAAAACATTGTATGTACATATAGATGCCCTGACGGTCTACATATGAAATTTATACATCTATATATGAATATATTCTAGACAGCGTAAAGAAAATGAAAAATTTAAATAACATGATAAACTACTGGAATAAAGCAGCTGTGAATGAAATAGTTTTGCCTTTGCAGTTTGACTCTGTGAGCTTGGATTCAGTACCTGTGATTTGAAGCATATTGGTTCACATCCCATAGTCTCCAGAGTGATTTCATCACTTAGTGAGGCCCTCGGCAATGTACTGGCTGAACCTGCGTCTGGATACTGATCTGGTCCATTTCGGGACTGAAAGCTCTGTATCTGGGACAGCGACGACCCCAGAAAACAGGACGCAGACATGGATACCTGGCATCAGAGTGAGAACAAACACATATCAGAGGATTGAGAACCAGCCCCACACGTGGCCCCCCTCTTCTCGTTAAAGTCGGAGGGGGCGGAGGGGGCCTTACTGGGGCTGGGGGGGGGGGGGCGGATTTGGCAATGCTATGCTGCTTCCTCCCTCCCGAAAATTGGATTGGATTGGGGGCTTGCCCCACCCTGCTTCCCCACGGCCTGGAGTCCCTTTTTTTTTGGAAAGAATTCCAAGTTGGCGGTTTGGGAGGGATATGCAAATCCCCCCCCCCCCCCCCCCCCACCCGGCAGCCTGCCCCCTTTGAAGAGGCTCTAGCGGGCCCTCGTGCCGGGGGAGAGCGCAGTTTGGCTGACGGTGTCTCGTCAGTAGGTCCCACAGCCAGAAGCTGTCTTAGAGCCTGCAGTAGCTCTCCTGGTGTCTCACCCTCTCTCTCTCTCTCTCTCTCTCTCACTCCCTCACTCACCCTCGTTCTCTTCTGCCTGCCTGCTCCGTTACCCATCACATCTGTGCGTTCCGTCCTCCCCTCCCCTCTCCTCTCTTCTCCCTCGTATCTCTCTCTCTCTCTCTCTCTCTGCGCCCGGCTGCAGCAGACTCAGAAGCCACAGGTTTGCCTTCGGTCAAACCGAGGACGTCAACTTCACAGACCTTCTGGAACCAAACGGAAAACCCACAATTTTTGTGACCCAGTACTGGGACACTGTTTTCATGTGATCCTTCTACATCTTGCGAGGTCTCTCTGCTTTTCTTTTGCTGCTGTTTCGCGACAGAGAGCTGAAGATGAAGCAGATTCTCAGCCTGCTCGTGCTGCATCATTCCATCCTTGGATTGTTCTTCTGCGTAGCTGATGCCAAAGGATCCTACGGCAGCCCGTACAGATACAGCCTGTACAAGTCTGGCGCCGCCCCCCACTACACCCCCGGGAAGCCCATGGGGAGGCACAAGTGAGTACGAGTGCCAAACGTACGTGCCTGCAGGAGTGCGACTGATTGTCATCTGAACCCACGGCAGTCCCAATAAAATAAACGGCTAATGTTACGCTCGGGTGCATTTACGTCTCTGCCAAGATACAGAAAAGCTACGATTGGGGTTTCCTAAAGCTGTCAAGGGGCTTTGCAAGCTTGCAGCTTAGGCTTGTGACACTTGACGCTCGATGACAAGCTTAGCGCGGATGAGAGGCGAGGAGAGCCGTCAGCAAACGGGACGTCAGGACCGTAACTGGGACTCATGACGTTTTACCTGTTCGCGTGTAGAGTGTAACGTGTGTGAGATGAAGGGCTGCTGTGTGTTTGATGCTCAAAATGTGACATTAGGGAGGGTCCCTGTGGACGGGGGGGTTGGGGGAGATATGCTGTGTGATGCTCCTTTGACTTCTTTATACATCTACAGTGTGAATGGGAGATGATTAATGTAGGAATTCACAAAGCGGATCTACGAGATCTCCGGAGCTAAGTGATATGAACAAACAGGACAACCGGAACCCACATAATAATAATTTGTATTATTAGTCGTATTATTATTAATATTAACAGCACGAGTGTTACTCATTCATGGTTGGTGTGTTACAAGGCTACCTTGTTAACTAAAACCGTCTTTCAAACTGTCGCCCGCTGGGACCAGCTGAGTCCCTGAGTTTGGTCCAGTTGTATTTACTTACTTAGCAGATGCTTTTATCCAAAGCTGTGTTCATTTTTGAGATGGCAGGACCACACAGTCCCTGGAGTCGTTGGGGGAGGGGCTTAAGGGCGTTTCTTAAGAGCCGAAGTCCAGGATTTGAACTAGCAACATTCTGGTTACAGGCAAAGCATCCTGACCTGAGCCATACCCCAATCCCATTGATGAGAAAACACTGAGGTCCTAGAGTTGACTTGAGGGAGGTGTCCAAAGGATGTCACTCATGGGACTTTGTCCCTGCACAGGACACTGCTGTTCACTCCCACCCTCCCTGCCACCCCCCCATTAGCCTAACTCTGCCTCTGTTTCAGGTCTGGGGGGTGTAGCTAGGGGGACAGTGGGGCCAGGTAGGGGGAAAGGTTTCTGTGTGCACGGGAGCCGTACAACCAACCCCATGGAATCCACACCGAATTCTCTGATATTCCACATCCACACCTGCAATTTCATTCCTGCTCAAACTAGTGCTTCAGGAAGTTTGATCCCAGGGAAATTAATTCACAGGCGACTGATTAGGATTGCCCTCCTTTCCGAATCCCCCAAGGAACGGGAACATTGCACAACGGGTCAGGTGTTCGTCTCTTGCGGTTCCTACGATGCTGGTGGAATGCTCAGGCACTCCGAGATCCGCTGTTCCGGATCTGCTTCCTCCATCGCGCTTAGACCCATATGTCTAACAAGCCAAAAAAAAACAAAGGATTCTCTGTTACATCCTCGCCTGGCTCGGCGACTTTAATAGACATGTCATAGGCCTACCTTGGCCAGGGTGCACTCTGGGGATCGGTCATGGGATCGGAGCGGGTTAGGAGCCCAGTTCGAGGGTTGAGGCCCAGGCGAGGAATGCAGACTCATATGACTGTGGTTATGAAACCAGGATCCTTCAAAACAAGTAGGTGCTGAGCAGGACCAATAAGGAAGGCAGATGCATATGTGTAGGATTTCCAGGGTGTTTCTGAGATTTCTCTCCATTATCCTTTGCATGAAGAGCACACGTGTTTTTGGCCGAAGTTTACGACTGAGCTGAAATTTCTGCAAATTTACCCAAATTGCAGTACGAATCTTTTAGCCCTATGAGTAGGAAATCTATATTTTATACCTGATGGTAGAAGTACAAACTCCCTCTGCAGGGGGTGGCTGGTACAATCAAATAGGGCCTTAGCCTTCCTTCTGACCTCCGAACTGTAACGGTCTGAGAGCTGAGCTTGATTCACCCCAACACCTTTACTGGCCACTCTAACAAGGGGACCTAGCCTGAGCATGACAATACTCACAATACTCACAATGCTCGCAATGCTCACAATACTCAGCCGCTCAGTGCACACTGCACCTGCCATTGGGTCCACCAGGGCAACCTTACCATCGACCAGTGATTTCTGTGACAGGGAGGAGACAGAGTATGAAACCTAAAGGGGTTTTGATTCCGTGTCTTTACTGCGTGCCGTTTGAATATGGTTCAAGGACACATTCCCTGTCGCGCCTGTCATGCCTGTGACAGACATTCCCTGTCACGCCTGTCACAGACATTCCCCGTCCCCTGCCTCCTGCTCCATACTTCCTAGGATTGGCTCCAGGCTCCCCGTGACCCAGTATAAGCTGTTATGGAAGATGATGAATGAATCTGTTCTATTTTCATCTTCTTGTCATTTGAGGTGGGGGGGGGGTAACAACTACTGGGTGGCACTACACAGGGCACCGGAGTACCGGGGCAGCCTTGGAGGCTGAGTGGGACGGGGATCACTGTGAAGGACAGTTTTAGGCTATCGGTGAACGCACCCCCCCACCCCCCCCCCCACAGAGCTCTACATCAATACTGACCCTACAGACTAAACAAACGTGCAGGTGGTCATGTGAAATCGCACCTCCTGAAGGCACAAGGAGACTGCTGCCCGTTCCGACCTGCTGGAGGTGTGTGTATCCATGCAGGAAGGTCGCCTGATTGCCCCCCACTACCCCCCTACATATGGAATCCATTTTTCAGCAGCCTGACTGGGCAGTACCCCACCCCCGATTATTCCCCAAGTGAACATCAGTAAAAGATCCTTTCTTCATACCCCCACCCCCCTAGTCGGCCGTACCACAGAGGCTTAGTCAATATTTCTATGGAAGTGAGATGGGACTGTGCCAAACCACATCTCTTATGGGGGGGGGGGGGGATATGCAACATGTAGATGTCTGGCACTGAGTCCACATACTGCTGATAAAACTACATTCAATAGCAACCTTTCTACCAGCGATTCAGTGACACGGGAGCTGAAACCGATCCACCGGGCAGAGAAAAAACAGGACTTAATTGAAAATAATGGAGAAAATGTCATCGGGGCATTTTGAGGCTGTTTTATTATTCTTTTTTATTTCTCTTTGAAATGCAGCAGAAACGACAGGTGCATTATTCATTACCCTGACATTCTGGGGCCCAGTTCGATCTGGAAAACATTTAAGAGCAGGTTTTCACTTAAAGGAAAGACCCAGGTGGAGACAGTCGCTAAACAGCTAAAATGTAGTCGGGTCCTGTGCACCAACAAACCCCCCCACCCCGCCACCCCCTGCCCCTGCTGCGCCAATAAATTTCAGAGGTCAGATTATGGCCACCTTCTCATGGCCGGTGGTAGAAGGGACCACATTAATGCAGCGCTTTTTTTTTATTTCTGGTACGGGGGGAGGGGGAGTTCCTTGTAATAATACTTGCAGAGGGCCATATGGGAATCTTAAAGGGAATTTGGTATTACTTGGGGGTGGGGCATGGGAGGAACTCAAGGCCCGAAATGTAAGGCTATATACAGTGACACCCCACATGCCAGAGAAGGTATTTTTTTTGTTCAGAAAAATACAAATATTTTTGGTAGGAATAATGAGGATGATGTAAGCCTCTGTGTTAAACACGGGCCTTCTAGTGGATGGATGTGATGTTAGATGGAAGTTTCCCCTCTCATCTCCTCTCCTGAGCAGAGGTTACTCCCCTCTCGTGCAGATGGATCAGCCTGGGATCTCCCACAGCTTCCTGTAGGGTTGCGGACATTGTCTCCTGGCTTTTAAACTGTGGACCTCTTGTCCAGCTGGGTGAATGACGACTCTCAGAGTGGATGTTAGAGTTCATGAACACGGCAAGAATCTGTCTTTGCCTAGTGTGATATTTATACATATTAATTCTGGGCAGGCAAAATAATAATAATAATAATAGCAAAAATAATAGTCATTTTTGTAGCTCCTTTCAAGAACCCAAAGATGCTCAGCATAGATGAAAGAACACAGAGTCCAGTGAGGCAGTAACAGAAAGAAGAAAATAAACAGATAATGCGATAAAGCAAAATATGCAGGCCATGACAAATTAGTAGCTCCGCAAATGAAGGAGAAAATGTAGCTTAATGATAGGTTAGAAAAACACAGAAGGCATAGATCCCAAGCATGGACTTCTCGAGTTAGTCATATTTCACCCAAAGCTGATTCGCTTTAGAGATTGAACTTCCATGAAAAAAAAAAAATCCTGAAACCTCAATACACCATGTGAATAAGTCACAGTATTGCAACCATTCTATTTGGTCCATCCAACCAATTTCTGCAACTGCTTGTCCTGTTCAGAGTTGTGAGGATCTGGAGCCTATGGGTGCAAGGCAGGGAACAACCCAGGATGGGGTGCCAACCCATCGCAGGGCACAGTTACACACAGCGGTCATTCACACAGGCACCTATGGGCAATTTGGTAACTTTGATTAGCTGCAGCATGTTTTTAGACTGTGTGTGTGTGTGTGTGTGGGGGGGGGGGGGGGGGGAGAGAGCATGAGGCAAGGGACACCCAGGACTAGATGATCCATCAGAGGACACACAGCTAGACACACAAACACAATACAGCCCATTATAGACTCACCACATTCCATTTTGGGGTTTCACATGCTCGGTTATTTCATTGAAAATCATTTATGAGGAATGCATAATACATATGAAATGTATAAACCCATCAGATAAGCAACCAAACCGCCGTCTGCCAAAACCGCTTATCCAGTACAGGGTCCCAAAGGCTTCTGGGAAATATCCCAGGAAGAACAGTAATGAAACACCCTCTGCTGGTCAAACACACACTCAAAGACTATGGACAATTTAGAAAAACTCGCTTATCTTGCTGCATATATTTGGGTTTAAACATAAACTAGTATATCAGCTTCCAATAAGCCAGCGATTTTAAACCCCTGGGTCGCGAGGCAGAGCTGGAAATGTAGGCATTTTCAAACAAGCATACTCCTATGCTGATCCACGATCAGATTTCCCAGCCCCAATCCTAGAATTAACCTATATAAACAGCCTGCAAATGCTTATCGCAAAACTACGGAACATTCAAACAATCCAAGAATCCAAACCACAGATGCTTAATTTAAAATTCATTGGCACATCCAATCAAATTTGTGCAATAGGCATCGATTGGCGTAAACTGCAGAGGGTACTGCGTGCTTGATCATAGCATTAATTTAAACCTATACTGATCTATACTATACCTATACTGGTCGCGACTGAGCCGGCATGTTTAAAGTTAGGTCGCGGTGAAAAAAAGGTTGAGAACCACTGCACTAAGCCATTCGCGGTTAATTTATTACCAGAAAATTCCTCCCTAAGTCATGAATGAAATTGTCAAAAGCCAACCAAGGGATTCCTCAAATGCCTCTAATAGCTGCTCGGGAAAGTACTAAGAACATTCTCAGCTGGGCATTAGACAAAGCGCGAGCTAAACATAAATTCAATAACCTCAATATGAAAGTTTGCAGCTACGGACTTTGTCGCAATTTAACGTTCGAACAGTTTCAATTGTTCATCTAACTGCGAGTCTAAGGAGCGTTTGTAGCTACTGAAAATATCACGGGCTAAGTCAAGTTTACCTGGGGCTTAACTTTATTGATTTATTGATTGAAAGAACTGCTTTCGGGGTTAAGTTTAAAATTCTCGAGGTTATTGCCCCGAGTGATCGGTCATAACGACGCCCATCGTGCGTCTTAAAATAAACAGCGTCTGTAACAGATTCCGATTACGGCTTGTGTTAAATAATTGGCACCCTGATATTCAGTTATCGAGTTTGTATACGAGGAAGGCTAAGCCCGCTTGTGGTATTCGTTGTTCCCAAAGACACAGCATTGGACACTAACGAAAATGACAGATTTACCAGCTCGGACGCTCGGCTTGTTTGTTTGTGAGCTTTCAGCAAAATGTGGAATGTGGGAATTTTGGTGCTGTGAAGTGTTATTTACGTGTCACATTAACTTAGTACGGATGTCCCAGGGATGGGGGTGAAATCAGGTGATGAGAACGTAGCTCCACCAGTAGCCAGTTGCGACCCTCTCTGTCGACCTGACACTGTTTTATTCTTGTCTGCTGCCCCCCCACGATAAATGTGAAATTTCCTGTGTTTCCCCTCTTTGAACAGAAACCATTGTGCTTATGTGGTCCAGAAGAACATCTCGTGCACAATGCAAGATGGAACCGAAACTTATGTCAAAGCAGAATATAAGAAGTGTTCATGGGGTCAGAAGTGTCCTACTGTTGTGTAAGTATTCAAAAAATTACATTTCCCCATTTAATGTGTATTATTTATTTATAATTTAATCAGCAATGTAATTAATGCCAATATGCCCCAAGCAAAACAACAGGTGGTGAAATATCATATTAAATATCTTATAGTGTCCAGAATAATTTTATCTGGTGCACGCGCAGTCTCAACCGTTCAAAAAGCACAGCAACGACACAGCGTCAGATATGGCTCTTTACTAACCTCTAGTGTGAAAGTCTGACATTACGGTATCTGATGTAGCTGTATTCCCATTAGTGACGGGAATTTCTTAGATATCCCACCAGTATAATCTCATTCCGCAGTTGTGCAAACAGCAACTAACAAATCTTGCTCATTCTGTCCTGAACCTGCGCCAACGTCTACCTCTTTTGACTGGCTGGTTCTCACTGTTCACGTATAGGGGAGTAGAGTGGATTTAGGGCAGGCAGTGAGACGTGCACGCAATGAATGCAAACAATGGCTCTCAAGTACGACTCGTTTCCCATCCTTCATACTGAACCGAAGAGCCATTCAAAAAATTGGAACATTCGCGAAAGTCACATCACAAATTCCCACAGACAGGGCTAGTGAATTCATGAATTCCACAAAAAAAGCACGATAATCTAAGTTAAATTAGTGTAATATCTGATGTGATTAAACAATTAAATATTCACCTGGTTTAAAAAAAGTATCACTCATTTGTGTTACAGTGGTCTGCCAACACCTGGAGGAAAAATTTAAGTTAATTTGCTTGAGTTACTGTCAGTGAATATTCTGGAAAGAATATTTATTTTGTTTACTCGTAAAACAATATTTTGGTCTTAGGAGAAAGAGCCGGACTTAAGAAATCCCATATTTAACTTGGCATCATTCATCCCTCGACAAATAGACCTTTGTATTTAAATTATAAGCTGTGCCCCCCCCCCCACCCCCAAGTGTCTCCTACGCCGTTGATTACTGTATATTTGTGCCCCAAGAAAATGCAGTAATTAACATATGGCAATAAAAACTGCAGGATGTAGTTTTTATAGTCTGTCTTTAAAGGCAATGGTTGTGTTTACTCGGATCATGTAAGGAAGCATTGGTTTCACTCTTGAGCGAATGTGCAATACCTCGATCTGTCTGGCTGGAATGCCTCATTGACTTTTCATCACCTCGCATCTGACATCACGCAGGTACCGGACCTTCTACAAACCCAAGTACAAGGTGGGCTACAAGGTTGTGACGGAGCTTGAATGGAGGTGCTGCCCCGGCTTCTCGGGGGAGGGCTGCCACGAGGGCCCCACGCCGCTGCCGGACCTGATGATGCCGCCTTTCAAAGGGTCCGTACCCCGGCCGAATTTCAAGGGCTACCCCTACGGTCGGCCGAGGCCACACCCAGGCCAGAAGTCATTCCCCAGCGGTCACCTAGAGCCCATGAAGCCGTTCCCGGTCGGCCCAGAGGAGGCGGAGCCCATTCCCACTGGACTCCTGCCATCAGGGCAAATGAAATCCAACTATGGTAATTACTGAACCGCCTCTATTAAACGGGTGTCCGTAAATCCCTGGTGCCATTCAGCTTTGGGCAGCACTGTGGCTCAGTGGGTGGTGCTGTTGCCTCATACCTCTAGGGCTGTGGGTTTGATTTCCTTCTCTGGGCCTGTTTCTGTAAAGTTTGCATATTCTCCTCTTGTGTAACGTGTTTCCTCTGGCCACTTCAGATTCCTCCCTCAGTCCAAAATCATGTGATTAAGAGAGAAATTGTCCCTAGATTGTCTGAAACAGACAGAAACAGATTCCCTGTAGTGAATGGGCATCCCATAAAGGCGTCACCTGTGGATGCCCTATGCCTCTGCTAAATAAAGATAAGATAAATGCTATTCATCCTAGAGGGTATATTTGAGTTGGGCATGTGTTTTGCTTTGAAAGCAGCATGTGCATACATTTTCATAGACAGCGACCACCAGGATTTTGATCAGATGCCATGATCTAGAACAAAAAGAGCAAAAGAGATGTTGAAAATAATCAAAATGACTGTAACACACGGTGAAGAAGATGGAAATGCTCACATTGTGCCATTTACTGTGTCACTGTAGGCCAGAAGTTTGCTGGAGTAACAGGAGAGCGCCTAGACCGCATGGAGGAAGACCTCCGACGTTTGTCTCAGAGCCTAAACACGCTGAATGGCTTTGTGACGGGTCTGGAGGAGCGGCTGCGCTCGTCCCTGCGAGAGGAGACTAACAAGGTGCTGGGGACCCTGCTTAACCCTGCGCCCCGGCTGTCGGACTCATCCATCGGCTTTGGTGTGATCCCCGATGGCACACCTGACGGCCTGGACGGCGGCGAGGGCTTCCCTGGCCTTGGGGACCTGGTAGGGAGGGTGACAGAGGTGAAGGAGGACCTTAGGACGAAGAGTGACATGCTGGACGAGATTCACGGTATGGTGCTTGGGCACGACGGGCAGCTCAAGCAGCTGATGCAGGTTGTCTCTGGCCAGCCGGGTTTTGACGGTTCTCAAAAGCCCCTGGAGGAGCTTCTGGATACTCGACTGGCTAATGTGCGAGCCGACATCCTGGACGGCTTTGAAAGGCGGCTGTCAGGCGTGGAGAACCACTGTGAAGACCGCATAGGGGAGGTGCAACGCAAGTGCCTGCAGGACCACATCAGCGGCCAGGAACAGATACAGTTGTCGCTCGACGGCAGAGAGACAGGCCTCAGGGAAGAGTTGGGCAGCCTGCAAGCTCAGATCCAGGGCCTCACCCAGACGGAGAGCTGCTGTGGCCTGGTCTCCCACCTGGAACAGAGAGTACTGCTGCTGGAAGAATCAGTAAAGGGTCTCACCGAGTCCCAGAGACAATTCCAGACCATGTTCCACGAGCACACGATAACTCTACAGGCGACCCTGGATGACATGGATTCCAGGATCAACGTGACGGAGAAGGGGAGCTTCAGTGACAGATTTCCAGATGGCCTAGAAACCTTGGATGGCTTCAAGGTCCTGCTGGACGAGAAGCTGAAGAGTCTCGGGGACCGGCTATTTGTGGCTGTGGAAGAGATGAGTAACGCCACGACACCGACCGTCTTGGAGGGACAAGTTGTGCCCACACTGGAAACAGAAATTGAGTCGGTGCGTCAGAGGGTGGAGACTGGCCTGGATGGGCTTCAGAAGCAGCTAACAGACTTGGAGCTCCTGTGCACTTCCGCCTGTTCCCCAGCTCCTGGAGAGGATGTCACCCAGCTCCATGCCGAGATCGAGGAATGCAAAGGTTTAGAGAAGAAGCTGTCAGGGCGGCTAGACACCTATAAGGATCAACTAGACAGGCTCAATGGCTCCTTGCAGGCCTTGTTGGTCAGGCTAGAGAAGGAGGAGGCCGAGGGATCGATCCAGGGAGAGATCACACTGCTGAAAGTTAGCGTCAACTCCGTGAACCGCACGCTGAAGGGTCTACGCGACTCGGTCAACCTGTTTGCCAGCGAGGTGACGCATGCCAACTCTACATGGCAGGAGCGAGATGGCCGCCTGGCTGGGCAGATGCAGGGCATCGTGCAGATGGTGGGCAGGCAGTCTGCACAGCTGGGCTCCAGCGAGCGCAGGCTGATCCAGCTGAAGGCCGAACTGCAGAGCCTGGGGCGGCGGCTGGCCGGGGAGCTGCAGGGCTGCCGCAGCACAGCGCTGGACGTGCAGCAGGAGGTGCAGGCCGTGGACAGCCGTGTCACCAAGGTGGAGGGCAGCTGTGGCGGCCTGAGCGAGCTGGCCGAGGACCTGGAGCGCATCCGCGGGGAGCTGGAGAGGCACTCGGACACCTACCTCTCACAGATCAATGGCACGCTTAGCAGCCACTCGCACCAGCTGACCGAGCTCCAGGACGGACTCAAGGACTGCCTGGGCAAAGCTGACCACCAGGGGGAGCAGTAGCTCTGGCTGCATAAACACAAACTTTTACGGCTGTATAGATTGTAAAATCTTCTCTCAAGTTTTAATCTAAGGGGGCATTTTCTCTATATACATTTTTTGTGTTTGTTTTCCTGTGTTTTATATGAATTTTAGCTGACCTTCTAACTTATATGAAAAATGGTGACTGCATTAAGTGCTAGACGTATTTGTAAAATGATCAAACAAAGCATATGCTATCACACCCTAATAAGCTGCTACAGGTTTCTACTGCCAAGTCAATTCTACTTTTTTTTCTTCACTTTGTATTTTCCTTTTGAAATACTGTATGCCAACATCAGAGGTGCTAAACTATTGTATACATGTTTTACTGTCAAAAATGTTCGTTATAATGTACAAATATATATATATATATTTCTGCTTAGTTTTATATCTTTAAACGATAGTTTTCCTAACTAAAACACGAGAAGGTAACGCTGTTAAGTGTGATGAAGAAAAACTACTAGACTGGAGAATCTAATGAAATTCTGTGTGACCACAAGGTGTCAGTAAAGCGAACAATGAATAACATTTAGGGAACGAGAAAGTGGATTTTATTTTTTACATATTTTCCTTATTTGACATATCTATTACAAAAGTAGGCAATGTTTTACAAATGTTGATAAAGTGAAACGTTCATTAATTAAAGTGCAATATTAATTTTTGATAAATGACTGTATGAGTCTTGTTGAAAAGCCTCTTAAAAGCTGGCAGCGGTATTTTTTTTAGTCCTTGTGAAGGATAAGGAAGGAAAATCAAATTTGCTTTTGATAAGTTAGTCTAGAGTCCCATCCCTGAGAATATCCCGCCTTTTCCCTTGATCCGATTGCAAGAAAGCCTATTTGGCGCTACGTCAAACGAACACAAACTGCACGTTAAATTGCGGTTTTATTTTATTCCATGAATTACAAAGGCAATTTATTGTATTGACACGCCCTGAACGTGTGCACAGTTGACACTTTTACACTATATCTGTCTACGAAGTACGGATTCTGCTGATCCGAGTCAAATGCGAGTAAAGAAATTAGACGGACAAAATCGCGTCTGGTATTGTCGCACCGCTGCTTCAGCGGTGGGGCGGCTGCTGTTGCACCCCAAGGCTCAGTCACACTACAGTTACATCCGAATCGGTCTGCTGGCAGGGACACGGCTTTCGGACAAGGTGACAAAGACAGGAGGTGTTTCGCCTTTAGCCTCTCTGCCTGGAAGGGCGATGAGGGTCTTTTGCCACTATAGACAGACCATATTTGTGTACTTCAGGCATGCTATAAACAAGACTTCAGGTAGAAGGCTGTCAAGGTCATTAAAGTCATAAGTTTCACACTTTATGCGCGTGGGGGGGGTACTAGGACGAGCTGTTAAGTATTTATACATGCACTACCTAACGAACAGCATGGTTATATCTCACCCACATCTCCAGGAAGTCGACTCACAGGGCATGGTGAGGGGAGCAACCACGCGCCGCCGCCGGACAAGGTAATGGAAGCCGCGCACGCAGACGGCGTGACGTCCCCGTGTCACCTGATGTCACGCGGCAGCTCAAGGAAACTATAAAGACCGGCGGCGTCTAAGGCGGGAGGGGGCTATGCCTCGCTCACGCCACAGATTTGTACGAGAGCACCCCTTTTTTCAAAATTTATTGGTGTGACTGAACAATAACAGTGATAAAAAAAAAAACTCAAAAGACAGCAATATGCAGGTTTACACAAAACACGTAACACTGATTTTAATGTTTTTCATTTTCTTTTTCGCTTGTGCGAGGCTGAGATGGCTCAAGTCGAATTCGGAGGCGGGTACCCACCCAGCGATCCCGCTGCACGCGGTGTCTTGGCCGAACAGGCTCTGTCAGAACCTGGGGTAGGTCACCTCATGCGTTTTTTTTTCCACCGGTTCCGCGTCAAAGCTAAAAACGTTCCACTTCGCCAGCGGACCAACACCGCGGGTAGCGGCTTTTTTTCACTACCACATCACATGTATGTGCGTGCTAATTCATTCCTCTCTTTACCAACACAGCACGTTTATTCGATGTGCCCTTGTGTTCTCTCGGTCCTGGTCCGTACCCTTCCTCTTTCCATTTAAAAATAACGTTCCGATAAATAAAATTGGCTCGCCCTGCCAGTCCCACATCATGGTGTCCATCTTGCCGTCACTGGACATATGTGCGCCTGCCACACAGTTTGCCTAAGTGTGGGGGAGGGGACACCACAAACGACATGTGGAGGTTGACAGCGTGAAGTGTGTATTTGTGCGTGTGTACGTGCGCATGGGGGACAGGATGGGGTGTGGTGGAATGTTACGGTTTTTACAATGATAAATGGCACAGAGTTGAGAAGGAAGCCATTTAAAAAAAATCCTCATTAGGTTTAGTTTCTTATACTGATGACACGCAACAATGAGACGTGGACGAGTGACCATTAACAGATATACATTTTTAAATATTTATTCATATGAAATTAAAGAATAACACATGAGAACATTAGGATGCATGAAAGATTTAAGGCTGCCAGTCGATCAGGACCGGGGGGTCCATCATTTGGGCTGGTAGGAAACCAAATCCATCATGGCTCTCACGGAAACGAGGCACGTGGGGAATTTCAGCAGGGTCATAGCGTCCCCAAAAATGAATCCAGAATCAGTTAAAACTGGCCGGGACCACGCTTTTGGGGCACTCCCCCGTTCTGAAATAGTGGCCACTACATGTGCCCAAATATTCTGTTTTTCTACAACAACAACAAAAAACCCCACCGTCACTGAGCACCTCCTTAAGATTGGCGATGTGATGTCATCTTGTGCTTAAAAACGGAAGGTTTTTTTAAATAAAAACAAAGATACCATCATGATGCCTCCGGTCAGCACAATGTGACTTGTCTTCAAGAGCAGCACCATTGATAAGACGCAGAGAAGTGGGTCTGGCTGGTGAGAGCATGAGGCTGCCCCCCGCCCCCCATTTCCACTGGACATGGAGCGCCTTTGCTCCCCGGCTATACCACTCAGCGTTGCGAAATTACACATCACTTCTTCCACTCAGCTGAAGTATTTAACCTACACTCCTCAGGCCAAATTGCAATCATTGAAGCAAAATGGGATTGATGAAAGATAATAATAAAAAAAAGTATAAATAAGATAAGTAGAGGCCAGCCTCTGTAACGGCAAGAAGGGATTCTTCCCTCTATGCCAAAAAATAACGTTGACTGTATAATCGAGGTGTTTTTGTTCAATACAAAGCCATGAAGGGAGGCTCGTGGTGTGAATCTCCTCTGGTGCTTTAAGGTCTGGGCAAGGAGTCACACTGGGGTGGAGTTTGAAGACAGCTGGCCCGTAATGCCATTGGCCTGACGATGTGGGGACAGTTGGCACAGGATGACAAAGCGTTTACAGCACTACCCCAATGTACTCGGAAACGGCTGCAGCATGTATACCAGGAACAGTCTGTCTCTGAGCACACGCGGATTCAGATTCGGATGTAAACGTGGGTAAAAAGTAGCACACGAGTAAGTAAAACCCCCGTAATCTGTGCAAAGAGTACGTGTCCTCATTGGTTTCTTCTAGCATGCCTCTAGCTAGAAGGTCATCTTGAATATTCCACACAAAAAGGAGCAGGAATTTTGGGATCTCAGATTAAGGAGAAGAACGGAATAACCATTAAGTTAGAAATTCACAAAAGCGCATTGGTTCCTGATCTACTTGGTCGCCCGGGTCATTGTCCACCTTAGTATAGTGGAGTCGTGCCGTCCACAGGAGAAAAAGGGAGTGCGACAGAAACACTGTAAACATGCTGAATTTCACACAGCTCACCGTCCTTCTCCCTTTACAGGATTTTAAGTATACAATGCAGCTGCTCAAAAAATAGTTTGCAACTTGAGGAAGAGAGCAAAAAGAAAAATAAGAGTATAGAAGAAACCATCTACATATATGTCTACACACACGTACAGGTTTACACTTACGCACGCTTTTACAGACAAACGATGGCTCTATGTCAGGAAGATACCATCTAACAGCTAAACGCAGTTGGATCTGATAACAGGGGACGAGTCTCTGATTTCTGCAGGCTTCTGCAGTCATTCGGACTTCTCCCAAAGTGTAATTTCACAGTCTTGGATTTCGGTCTCGTCCGCCTGTCTGGTGGGGATGACTGACGGCCCGGTGCACTCTGGGAGACCCCTCGCATGGCGGGGAAGGGAGCAGTGTCCAACTTCTGCTCAGTCCGGTCTCCTGGGAATCACCACCCTCTTTTAACAGAGGGAAATTGCAGTGGATCCGCGTCATAGCAGAACTCTGGCCACCAAAGCCCTCAACTTCCCCAAAATGGAAAAGGTCCCCAGAACATCTGCCCTTCTGATGTGGAGCATAAACTCACAAACCACTTAGGTTTGAATCCTAGCTTCAGCAAAGCAATTTCACCATTGGACCCTTAAGCAGGGCCCTTAATCTGCAATTTCTCCATGGACTTGCTAACGCTGCTGTCTCAAAAATAAATGTATGTCACTTTGGGTAAAAGTATCTGCTAAATAAATACAAGTGTTCTCTTGATGTGTTTTAAATCCAAGGGGCTTTAGAGTTCATCAGATCCACATAAGCTATTAGATATTTTCTCATATCGGTTCAGGGTGAGTACCTTGTGGAGATGTAAACGGAAGGCTGTCTGGGTGAAAAACGGATTCCGTGTGTGGCGGAGACAATGGCATTACCCATTGATCCCTGTCAGAATCTGGCGTTTTCTGGTCAGTGGCGAAGGAGACTTTTCTGGCAAGAGCACCTCCTCCAGGTGTCGGCTGTTTCAGTGTGAAACTGGATGTAAACTTGGTTTTAAAATTTGCCGTTGAAAAACAAGGCCCAAAATTAGATGTGGAAGGCAGATGTGAGTGAGGAGTTTCCCCGGCAAAATTCTGGAGCCGAACGCAGAGATGCGGAGTGACCCAAAGCCTGGAAAAGCATAAGAACGTCCAGTGCTAGTGTCATGTTGCCCCATGTCTGTGTGCATTGATGATTTGGGAAACCCGTCTCCTTTAAGAAAGGACCAGCTGACATCTTCGGAAGATGATCATTCCCTGGACAGATGGTCTCAGCCAGGTCCATACCCCATCCCTAAACCCCCCATGACCTCCAGGGAGGGGTCAGTAGTCAGCCACTGGGGCCAGCTCCTTAGTCAGTTGAACAGTGATGTTGGTGTATAGGGCAGTTCGGGAGATCCTGGGTGAATAGTTCAGGTTGTTCAAGCCGTCTACCTCCTGCCTCTTCTTGGACTGCCGGAGGAGGGTATATCTGTTACGAGGACCAAAGGGAGAGGATTAAGCATAGTACTGGGGAGAGAGCCGTCGTAGGTGCCTCTTGGAGTTTGGGGTGGTACCCACCTGCCCAGAAACTGCGCCTCTCCACGGTGATGGTGTGGTATGGACATGTAGCGGCCCACATCCCCTGGGGGGCGGCTCACGGTGTAGCCCGCAAACTGGACCCTGCGGGAGACAGACATTTACCATGTATTGGAGCATACACTTCAACCAACTGCGGGCCACAGAACTGGAAGCTACAGCCAATGAGCAGAGAGCCCAGTGAGGATGGCACGTCAATGGCAGGAAGTACAGGGCGATCAGAGAACTTGTGATTCACTTGATCCAACCAAACAAATGGAATGGAATCACAGTGCCTCCTTGTAAGTAATTATGAGAATTCCTCTGGATGACAGTTATAATTGCAATAATAACAAGCAATGCTGAGTAGCGGGTGGAGCATGGTGATACTCCACATTTGTACCAAAGGTGTGTGCCGCCGCTAAGGGAGGTGCCAGCTGTCGTACCTGTTCCACAGGTCGTCGTCCTCACCTCCCCAGCCCCAAAAGGCATTGGGAAAGCCGTTAATTTTTCGAAACTGCTCGACAGTAAGGCCACTGACCCCACCAAAGAATTCAGTGTACGGCAGCCTGAGGGGGAAAAACAGGCCAGTCAAGTCAAGTCAAGCGGGCATCATTGTTATACCATCAATATACAGGTATATAGTGACATGAAATATTGTCCCCCAGGACCACATAGAGTGTGACATACAGACAGCAAGTGACAATTGTGTGGTTTAACAGGACTTAAAGTTCAAAACACAGGACAGTGTGAAACAGGGGGGCTGGATACAGGGGTTTATATACATAGTGCAATGTGTACGTAGACAATGAGCAGCATAAAGGAGTGGAATGAATATAGTGTCTGTTGGCTGACAATAATAGGATAAATTATAATTAGTTAAAGTGATCAATGTGGGTTAGTGGGGTGAGTATTCTCAGGATAAGGTGGGGGGTAATTTAGTATCCTGACAGCATCGGGGAAGAAGCTCTTGCTGAACCTGGCATTACTGACTTGGATGCTCCTGTACCTTCTGCCACAAATTTCAGTATGGCTAACCATCACGTCAAGCCGCAGACAAGCTGTTAGGTGTGACCAGGCTGTATGTGTTACGTGAACACGACTCTTCCATTTGACGCCGTGTTCACATAAAAGGGATGAAGTTACCACTGAAGATAATGAACATCATAATAGAGATAATAATGGAGCGATAAGTGCTGTGGTTTAAGGACAAAAGGATAATGACACTCAACAATGGGCGGGAATCCCGTCTAGGGTGTCTTATCCCTCTGTATTTTATAATTGGCTCTTGGCTAATTCCACAGCTGGGTACTAGATAGGCAGTTATTGTAGATGCATAGATGGAAATGAATCAGACCACTGAGGATGGATTCACATGTTGACCCAAAGCACTGCACTTGCAGTCTCAAAGGGCTCTGCTTCCAGAAGCTGGGTCACCTGACTACGTTTGTTGAGTGTAATGAATCAAGCACAAGAGTCACTTGACCAGGATCATGCGATCTGCTGTGTCCATGGGACACCTGACCACTATCACTTGGTTCACTGCATGTCGCAGATGCGTCATGTGACTTCAGCTTCTCACTGTGCTGTGTCCTAGAGCTATTGCTCAATCCTCTACATCCAGCAGCTCAGTCACATGACCAGAACCGCTCACCCTTCCAGTTCTGTAATCCATAGTCTTGACTCATTTCTGGTCTCAACTCTTTTCTGGGCCCCAATGCTTCTGAAATTCTCTTGACTCGTCCTAGGAGTCACCATTAACGCATTTTCAGTGTTCACTCATTACTGGCTTTTCTCTACTGCTATTTACCATTCCTTTGGTGAAGGTCACGGTAGGGGCTTGAAAATATGTGCTACACTGCTAAATAATATCGAGCTGAGTGTTATTATAAGCGATAAGCAGCTGTGAAGCAGTAAGTGTGTTGATCTCGAAAGTGCGATATGTGTGTTAGCGTGTAGCATTTGGGGGGGGGGGGGGGGGAGGCTTGCACTCACATGTATGAGTACTTGTTGAGCTTGACAGCAAAGTGGCGTGGCATCTCTCCGCAGCCGTAGTAGTTTCGGTCGTTCTCTAGGATGTGGTCCACGTCGTGGAAGACCATGCAGTCCCAGTCCAGATCCTTCATTGCTTCCCGGAAGCCCACGTTGAACAGCATGGCACGGTTGAAGGCCTCGGTGCCCACCTGTCCAAGAGAACCCATACAACTCCTAACTTCACAAACTAAAGTTTTTGGCACTCTCTGTATAAGGGGTTTGTGTTCATGTTGCTGGGATTTCCCCTCGCATCTGTTTTTCAGTAGCTACTTTTGCAGTAAAACAGCAGAACCCAGACGTATGTGCATTCCCACCACACGGGGGAGCACTTCCTTACAAACGTGGATTTTTTTTCTCTTTATCACTCTCACTGCCGGGAAGAAGGACGGAAATCTGGGGTAATCTGGAATTCATCCTCACAGCCACATAGAATGAGTTAAGTTTGGCTTTGAGTCAGCAGTAGGCGTTTCCCCATCGAGCACCTAGACTAAAATGACTGGTATTGTGTGAAGTGCGTGGGTGCTCGAGGGCGTGCTCTGGAAAGTGTGGCACCCCCTGCAGGCTGTGTGGGGTAACTGGAGTGCACCTGCTCAATGACGTAGAAACCGAACTGGAGCCGCTGTCGCTGGAGCGCTGGGACAAGGTGCCGGAGCAGGATCGGCAGGTGCTCGTGCCGATTCCGGAACGGGATCAGGATGGCCACCTGGAATAAGGTGGGACAATTAGTACCCCGACCTCACAGCCCCCCCAGGAATACCCTTAAGCCTCCCCCTACTTTTAGGCTATAATATAATATAATATAATATAATATAATATAATATAAAACTTTATTTGTGACTACGCAGGTGACAGAGGGTGAACCAGGCCAGCGTAAACTTATCAGTAAAACATTAAGGAAAGTCCAAAATGTATCAGTATATAGAAGACTAATGGAGTCTTACAACATACCGTGAGATCCTCAAAAGCTAATATTTACTGTGAGAAGTATTACACATTATACCATCACAGGCAGGGTCAGCATCAGAAGTGTGTGTCTGTGTGTGTGCTCCCCTCTCCTAATACGAGGTGGACGGCTCAGTGCCTTCTGCTGATTGCTTGTTTGTCCAAACTGGCCCATTATTCTGCTTTCGAAACGAAGGCGGACATTGCCATAGTGCTCAGGTTACCGTCTGCAAACAGAGCACGCCCTGTGTGGGTGTGATGATGTAAAAAGGAGAGCACAGGAAGTGATGGGGGTCTGTTCCCCCCCCCCCCCCCCCCCCGCCCCAGGAAACCTGTCAGGCGTGATGACAGGCTCACCCATTCCATTTACAGGTCACGCTCTCTCTCTCGCTCTCTCTCTCTCTGTTTTCCTTGAATAAGAAACCTATATGTTTTTTTTGCCTGGTTAATCTTCACGCTGTGGCGGGAAACAGCCTTGCCTGGGTGAACTAGCATCTGGCGTCATGGAGTTAGGTGTTCTTGAAAATACTCTTACAGAATACACAAGGCACAAAAAAAACCCCGATTTGGTTACTTTGGATAAGGTCAGGGCTAGGTGGGGTTAAGGTCTTGTTGGGATCAGAATTTTCCCCATAGAAAAGAATAGAGAGTCCCCACAAAGATATAATTACAAACTAGCAAGCCTGTGATGGGAGAATCAAATGTGGATGTTTATGAGATGACAGCTTCCAAATGGGTGTTTGAAATGCGTGCTGCCATATTTTCACATTTTACCCCTTAATGGGCAAAAGTCACAAGCCCCCCAAACGCCCACCCACCCCAGTTGGGCCTCCCCTCACCTTCCAACGTGGCATGCAGTCATGTGGCTTCCAGTGGCCCCCCAGGGCCAAACTGCGGTCTTCTAGCAGCAGGCTCCTTTGCACCTCCGACAGGGCCACCTCGCTCATGTTGACGTCCACCCGTCCCTCTGATGGGCACATGCAGAAAGGGCAGGGTGTTACGCAGACTCATGAACTCCCGGCAGGTTTGTGTTTATGCATGCACAGTCCTAGTTGGGACACACCATGCCGCCTACAAAGGAGAGTGATAGTGTCGCAACACATGACCTGGCCACCTGACCTAAACATGGTAGAGGCGGTTTTGGAGGAGTTTGGCCCTTGGGACAGCTGGAAAAGCATCCCAGGAGGCCACCTCATGAAACTGGCATAGAAGAGGAAGCCATCTTTGGAGCAATTGGGATTATGGGCCTTACTCAAGGGTCCGATTTTGGGATCACACTAGTGACCCAAGGATCTGTCTGTCTGTCTTGTTTGTCTGACTCCATCCATCCATCCATCCATCCATCCCTCCATCCATCCATCCATCTATCCATCCATCCGGTAGGAAATAGAAGAGAGCATAGAGCAGCAAGGAGGAGCTCATCCTTACTCATAGATGGAAGCTTTTCAGGACATCTCTGGCTGGGGAGGTATGTGTAGCCCTCCGGGAGGTAGGTGGTGGTCTGGGTGTGGGGCTCGCTGACATTGAAGTCGTAAGCATAATCTGGACGAGGGATACCAACACACACACTCAGACAGAGGTCCTGAGCAGTACAATCAAGAATGAAAAGACCAGGAGTATTCCTAGGAGTATACCTAGGAGTATACCTAGGAGTATACCTAGGAGTATAACAGTATATCTTACATATATCAGTACTGGCTTATTCATTCATTTGACTATTGCACTACCAGCCATCACTTAACCACAAATTTCAGTTTATGAATATTTTTCATTTTTGTTTCATGTTTATTATTTAATGATAACTTTTGTTATGAAAAGTTTAATGTTTCATCTCTTTATACTTATAGAATGTCCCCTGCTTCATTGTTCTGGATCTAAACAATCAAGCGCGCCACTAGATATTTTACGGAGTGTACTTGTGTATGTGACAAAGCAGATTTTGACTGACTAATTGATTGATCAGTTATTTGATTCAGTTGATGTTGATTGAGAATCAGGTGACGCATGTGCTAGTCGTCAACTCTCCCTTAGGGGAAGGGCTATCAAATGATGCATGGTGGATCGGCTAAGACTTCCAAATATATATTAAAAGCTGTGGTCAATATCCCAGACAAATAATGACTTGGAGTACCTATGAGGTCATTTTCAAAATGGCCGCCTACTGACCCCTACATACCCAGGATTCATAGGGTTTGCTGCATCACAGTACCTGTGTTGTTGCTGTAGGCTCCCCGAACCATCTGCTCCAAAACCTGGACCCCAATGCTTCTCACATTCTCTCGAATCTGGAGTCCACGGGCTTGGACCATGAAGAGGTATTCGTTCACTATGGGGGGAGGTTGAAGGCAGGCAGTGAGTAAGGAGCATGACGACATTTATCAGGAGTATAACATCTATTGGTCATCTTTGCCGTCTTCTCAGAATGCTGCTAAACAAGGACATCTGTGGAAAATGACTCTTCTTGACCTCGGGTGACAGGAGAACCTGCTAACTCATTGTGCCACCGGGTTGCCTGGCCCAGTGACTCTCCTAGACGCTGAGTGACTCGCTGTTAGTCACAAACTTTTCCCGGAACGTCACAGTGACTTATCCAGGTTAAACAACTGCCTAGTGAAGCAGAGGTCAGCGCCCCCTAGAGGAGACTGGAGCCTGGTGGTTGACAGCCTTGGAGCCTCACCTGGTTACCACATCTCCAGTGGTCTGGCATCCTTTTAGGTTTGTCATTATTAGTGGGGAGGGGGGTAGCCATAGATAACATTGCTCATGATCTTGGATGAATCACCTCTAGGGAGAAGAAATTTAATGACAACAATGATACTTTATTTTCCCATTATTTGCCATGTTGCCGATGCGCAAATTCGTAGGAATTCTTGGTTTCCACACATCTCATCTTACTCTCCTTCCACAGCAACACTTGGGATTGAGAATGCAGGGTCAGCCATTCTTCCAGGACCCCTGGACCATGTTTTTGGGGTTAAGGGCATTGCTCAAGGGTCCACTAGTAATATGGTTATTCTACCAGTCATGGGATTCAAACCAGTGACCTTCTGGACACAGTAACTCACAAAAGCACTCACACCGCAAATCGGTATTAAAGCATGTTGATGGATGCCACTGCAGGACCTGTAAAGATTTACCCAAGGTGGAATCTTTCTGATTGAGTCACATGACATGGATGCTCTGGTGGGCAAGCTGTGAATGGCTAGAGTAGTGAATCACCTCCTTCCAAAGGCTTATCCAGTTCAGGTCACTGTCATTCCAGGTATGTACCAAACTGGCATATCAATAGTGTATCATATCACAGGACATACACACACAAACACACACACCTCTACCCTTACATCAATTTATGTAAACACAGGTTCTTGAAATGCAAGGTAAATCCACAGTGCCACTGAACTGACCTGTAATTCACCTTCATTAACTGGCACATAAAGCAGTTTTTCCAGAATTCTGGGGCCCACAGGTATCATACAAGATAAAAGCAACTGTCACAGACTTCAAGAAAAACCACTCGGAAAACGCCAGCACTTGTACACACTCTCAGTTCTTTTTGTACTACTGTAATACTGTAGTTAGGGTTAAAAAGGCCAGTGTTTTATGACTGGGTTTTCCATGGAAACCACCGGGCAACGGACTTCATCTCGTGGCTCCTGCAATCTGAACTACAAAGGAGCCGGGAGCGGAACCTTAATGTGTGTGCTCAGTGTGCGTGAGTTTGGCGTGTTTCTTTAGCTTGATAGTGCGTGCATGCTGCCAAACAGCCTCGTGCTGGCCTAGAATGGCCTGCTTTGAAAAACAGCCAGGGCTCAGATTACACGTAAATAGTTCCCACCGTCTGGGTGATCATGTTTGATGTCGTGCAGCGTTTCACCCGATTAGGTGTTTCCATTACTGTTCACATTAAAATCAATATATTTTTTGTGTGTGCACGCGCATGCATGCAGTCTGGCTTCCTCCCAATGTATTTTATCAGTTAAAATTATGCCAGTGTAACGCAGTGGGTTAGCCGCCTGTATCCAGAATATCACTGGTTTGAATCCCCTAGCTGTCAATGTTGATCACAGCAGGGCCCATGAGCGAAGCCTTTAAACCCAAAAACCTGCGCCTGGATCTGACCTCAAGCTTTACTGTCAGCATGTATATACACTCACCGGCCACTTTTTTAGGCACACCTGTCCAACTGCTCATTGACGCAAATTACTGATCAGCTAATCACATGGTGGCAACTCAATGCATTTAGGCATGTTGACATGGTCAAGACGAACCGCTGCAGTTCAAACTGAGCGTCAGAATGGGGAAGAAAGGTGATTTAGGTGACTTTGAACGTGGCATGGTTGTTGGTGCCAGACAGGCTGGTCTGAATATTGCAGAAACTGCTGATCTTCTGGGATTGTCACGCACAACCATCTCTAGGGTTTACAGAGAATGGTCCGAAAAAGGGAAAACATCCAGTGAGCGGCAGTTCTGTGGGTGAAAATGCCTTGTTGATGCCAGAGGTCAGAGGAGAATGGCCCGAGTGGTTCAAGCTGATAGAAAGGCAACAGTAACTCGTTACAATCAAGGTATGCAGAAGAGCATCTCCGAACGCACAACCCATCGAACCTTGAGGCAGATGGGCTACAGCAGCAGAAGACCACACCGGGTGCCACTCCTGTCAGCAAAGAACAGGAAACTGAGGCTACAATTCGCACAGGCTCACCGAAATTGGACAATAGAAGATTGGAAAAATGTTGCCTGGTCTGATGAGTCTCGATTTCTGCTGCGACATTTGGATGGTAGGGTCAGAATTTGGCATCAACAACATGAAAGCATGGATCCATCCTACCTTGTATCAACGGTTCAGGTTGGTGGTGGTGTAATGGTGTGGGGGACATTTTGGGCTCCTTAGTACTCATTGATCATCGTTGCAACGCCACAGCCTACCTGAGTATTGTTGCTGACCATGTCCATCCCTTTATGACCACAGTGTACCCATCTTCTAATGGCTACTTCCAGCAGGATAATGCACCATGTCATAAAGCTCGAATCATCTCAGACTGGTTTCTTGAACATGACAATGAGTTCACTGTACTCAACAGTCCTCCACAGTCACCAGATCTCAATCCAATAGGGCACCTTTGGGATGTGGTGGAATGGGAGATTCGCATCATGGATGTGCAGCCGACAAATCTGCAGCAACTGCGTGATGTCAATATGATGTCATGTCAATATGGACCAATATCTTTGAGGAATGTTTCCAGTACCTTGTCAAATCTATGCCACAAAAGATTAAGGTAGTTCTGAAGGCAAAAGAGGGTCCAACCCAGTACTAGCAATGTGTACCTAATAAAGTGGCCGGTGAGTGTCTTGCTCTCTTACAAGAGAGCAAGACAGGATATGTGAAGATGGAATTTCGTTGCACCTGCTACCTGTATAACGACAATAGTGGCACTTGATTCTGAATTTAAACTTCAGAGACCTGATTTTTAGCCCAGACGTGCCTGAGGTTTGGTGCTGTCTTTACTAGTGTGACCCAAGACAGTTTACGCTGTTACTCTCCCTTTTACAACTGGGCCTTTGGCTTTCTGGGCCAATCAGCTGAGCCTCCTAAGAATTCCAGACCAGATGAGTCTTCCAAGCATTCTGGGCCAATCATCTGAGGTGCACCAGCATTCCGGGTCACTCAGCATGAATGATTTGATTAGTTATGAAAAGGGCCACTGCCACTGAGTCCGCCACTGAGACCGCCACTGAGACCGCGGACGCATCCTAATTCAGTCCGACCCGGTGGGGGTCTTTGTTACCAGAACCTGAACGAATGGAACCAGCACAGAAAGTCCCTCCCCCTACACATCAAAACATGTTACACCGTCAACACTTAGAGAAGGAGGCCTCCTGCTCGAGATGTTTTTCTGCAACCTTTCTAGAAAATTGGGAATCGAGGAACAAAACACCCCAGGCAGACAGGCAGACAGGCAGACGGCAGTCACATATCTTGTGTGGCTCCCCCGAAACAGCTAAACACATGAATAACACACCATAACGATGTACATTTCAATAATCAAGTGAAAATGCAGCACTTTATCCTGCAACCATGTTAACGTTACAGAGCCAACTTATAATAATGAATGTAAATATAGATTGGACATCTCTCGAAGTCATGACAAGTCAAGTCAAATATGTGGCTCCACCAATGAAATCAGTTGTCAGTTTAATCCATGGCTTTTGATTGGCTGACACTAAGATTGCTGTTCTCTTGGCTACATATGACAGGACTTGGGACGGGTAGCCTAGTTTCTACAGGATGCAGCAAACACACAACGACAAGGCCTACAAACTAGAACTACACCCAACAATGGACACATGAGGAAGAACAATCGAAAACACAGCCCTGAAAAGTCTAACCAGTAAAAATACACACTTTAATAACAAAACATGAGGAATATTCAGCCTGAAACACTCCAGTCTATATTGATTGTGTCTATGAAAGACAGAGAACGATGAACTCATTTCCCCATCATTTTACATGCAAACCACACACATCCGCCACTACAGGGTTGGCAGCTCCCATAGAAAGCTGCTGCCTGATATGCACAGACTGATAAACAGGCGGCTGGGATTACTGCGATAATTAGTATTCAGTATAGTATCACAGCATGAACGCATCATCACTTCACTCAGATAGCCAGACTGGCTGGAGAACACCTTTCATGGAGTACGAATATATAAGTAAAGCACTCATAGGAGAAATTGTGGAAGTAATGTAGACAGACAGACAGACAGACAGATAGACAGACAGATAGATAGATAGATACTTTCACCAAAAGATTTCTGACTAAGCGTTAATCATTGGGGACACTACTGCAGTGAGGTTACTCTAGCGTCATCACCCAAATTTAACACAGATCGCGATCGGATTCCGTGCTCATCCTGTCTATAGCTCGACTCAAACGGGAGGAGGCAGATTCGTCAATCGATGACTACTCCCGTAAAAGAATCACCCTCTTTACCCCTCCGGGCTACCGCAAATGGGGCGCGCAAAGCGCCCACATCGATATATTTTCCACAATCCTGATTAATTATTAATTCCGTGTTTTCTTCCGTCCACTTATTACAAAACATCAAGGACACACCCCTGCCCACGTTGCCTTTCGTGGATTACTGTCCTCCGTTTAATTTCTTTTATCTAATTTACTCCGATCATAAATACACTAAGGCTATATGTAACTGACATACAACGAGCACCAAAGGTTACCTGATAAGATTTCCCGTTACTATTTTATTGATTCACTGATTAAACTATCGCATTTAATGCTAAAAAGGTATTGATCGTTAGAGTCCCGCAAATGCATCTGGGCAGAAGCCCCGGACTCCCTTCCTGGCTGCCGGCTTTATCCGAACCTCCTCACTTTTTGTGCGAATACTAACGATTGATGTTGACAACTTTATCAGCAGAAACTGAAGCTTACAAAGCTGCAGAAGCACTTCTATACAAAGCTCCAGAGAGGAGTAGTACCACTTTTGTATATAATGGAAACATTTAGGATGGACTGGTTTCTTTAAAGTGCCCTCTGGGTGTAATTGTCCGGGTGTGTGTGTGTGCCGTGCAATGGGCGAGCATACCATCCAGGGTGTTCCCCTGCTTCATTCCGGGATTGTCCCCAGATGCATACGCATACCAAATAAATTCATGGAAAATTGACATATAATATTGCTTTCGACTGCCCAGGCACGCACACACAGCAATTTAGATAGCGAAACCATTAGAGTACCCAGAGGAAAGCCAAACTAACATGAATTCTCTGGGGACAGGATTTAAACCCACAAAGATGTGAGAGCACAGCGCTGGCCTCAGAGCCCATTTTAAAGCATTATATGCCAACGTGATAGGATGGGAATGTCATGGCAGCGAGCAAGAAAAACAACTAGATGCTTCAGCCTTTTAGCACATTTAAATTGCTAGCCTACTTAACTACCAGCAGCCCTCTCGACCAACTCACCTGTGCTCTCTATGGGAGGGCACAGATCTAACACCCAAACGGTTTGTATGTCTTTCCAGGCAGCTGGAGAATTCAGACAGCGCTGGCTAAGGGTGTGAGTGTTGTATTGGGACGTGAGCACACGTGGTAGCATGATGGGGGTGCATTCTGTATGTCTGTGTATGTGGGGGCCCAAATAACCCCCATCCAACAAAAAAGAAATCAGGTCTTCCGCACCCTTTGAGATCCTAATATCCCAGACAAACTGCTACTCTTTAACTCCAGGTGCTAAAAAACAAATGGCTATGCAGTCGTAACAAAAACATGCTTCAGTTATAAGGTTGGGGCGGGGGGGGGGGCATCTCTCTCATAGCCGGGGGCAACAACTACGAGAAGAAAATACAGAAACATTCTTTACCCCATGGCAGGTGCCCATCTCACGCCGGGCCTAGCCCAGTGAGCCCGTGACGCAAGAAGAGGTAGTCTTTACTGCCACTCTACACGGATTTGCTTGGGGCCCCTGAGGTTTAGGAGCCCCCTGTTGGCCACAAACAGTCACTACACTAAATATTAAATAAGCACCTTCCTTATTTAGGAGGTGCTCATGCTGCATATGTTGCTAACCAGCTAGCTAGCTACCATCTTCTGAATGTACTCGCTAGCTATTTATTTTGTTTTTGAAACATGTGGGGGGGGTGGGGGGGCTGAGGTGATTTCGATTGCGTGGGCTTCGGTACAGCACCGATTAGTCAGTGACAAAGAGGGAACATGGCCGGGGGAAAGGCCAGCTAGCACAGTAACCGATATGGAAACCCAAGTCCATGTACATTCCAGCCCGTCATTAAATAGTAAGTGTAAGGGACGTGTTTGCTTCCCAGAAGGAGACGCACTGCACACCTGCTGCCAGCAGATACCGCACTCGCTGTCACTGCGGCACCAACAATTACGTGCTCGTGCACTGCCGTTGCCGAGGCGACGCACGCCAGTGCGTTAGGAGTTCCTGGCTTGAGAGCAGCTTGGTGGGAAGTCAATCTGTAATCCTTAAGAATTTATTGATATCCACATGAAAAAATAGAACACACTTAATTCTCGTGGAGAAATACTCCTGTCCCATCTTGCTCTCCATGAGACACACAGACAGGTGAGAGTGAGCGTGAGGTCAGCCAGCATGCAGCGCCCTTGGAGCTGGGGGTTAAGAGCCTTGCTCTACGGCCCAATAGTGGCTTCAGTCTTTCAGCCCCGGGATTTGAACCAACAACCTCCCGAACATAGGCACAGAGCCCTGCCTTTCTGTTATACTGTATATGTAATCTGTTGCTCTGAAATAGAGAAGCAGCAAGCATCCCTAGAAAATGAATATCACTATTACGCCTATAACAGCAGGAATCACCTCTCAAGGTAACTTGAGGCACGACCAGGGCTGCGTAGCTCAGCCCCCTCAGCACTAAACCCCTATCCACCATCCACCTGACCAAGCAGTGGTGCTCCAAGTCACCACAACCCGTGTCGTTTGCATGGCAAAATGTGCCAGTCCTCATATTACTCCTGCAGTGTGCTATGCCTACCCTGTCTTACCTCCCTTCCAATCAGCGAGAGGGGGCGGGGCTCAGCGCTCATTCCAAAGAACTGGAGGAGTCACTTGGGAGCCACGTGGCCATGCCTTACAACAGCAAGATCCTGGTGGAAAAGCACAGGTATCAAATGCAAACGAAGAGGGCTGCAGCCTCTGTCTGTTGACATTTCAGCGCAAAATTCACAAGAATGTGAACCCGTATATGATGCTATACCGGATAAGCTATTAGGATGGTTGAACGGATGGATGAATGGATGGACCTTGAATATGTGTAAACATCAATATCTTCCCATCCCGTGACTCAAAAAAATTGACTAACAATCCATGGGGTGTATAACACTAAAAGTTCTCACATAGGTGGCCAGGTGGCATTTTTATACTGGTAGCGTATAAAATCCCTCATGCATGTGGAACTGGTGGCCTTTGCTTAGACCCAGACTGGACAGTCTCCAGTAAGGCCATCCAGTTGGCAGCCTGAGGATAAACATCCTACACTGGCACTCTTCATGGGAAGAGCTGAGAGAGACCATCCACAGCTGAGGTGAAGAACACCAAAACAATCACGCCATCTTAAGCGTATATTCTTCAGGCAGTCTGCACTGGGTGAACAGCACAGCCAGGGATGGGATCTGCCTGGTCCTGCCATGCAAGGGCTCCACCTTTCTGGGGTTCCCGAGAACCCCACCCAGAACCTGCCAAACGTTCCCATGATCTGAACAGAGGCGGACTCCTGTGGAAGGCAAGGGAGGCGCCATTGGGCCGTGGCCGGGAGAGGAGGCGCTGCACTCCACCCAATCCCAAGGTGGAGCACCACCTCGCACCTCCACCTTCCACACCTGGCACTGATCCCCCCCTCCCAGCCTTCCTCCAGTATTTAGGGCTGGTCTTTGTCATTTGCTTTATCACTCCCTGGAAAACCCTTAAGGTGTTTAGTCTCACACTGAGCAAGGAATCGAAAACCATCAAGATCCGGAACTGAGGGGACGTCACCCATCCCTCCCCCCTCCTCTTCAGAACACTACGAAAAAGAGATTGTGAACAGGTGCAGCATTCCCCCCACGCTGAGTACAAGCTGGCGGCAAACACCACCCACAGCTCTCTCTCTCTCTCTATCACTCTCACGGGTCAAAGCCCGCAGTATTACCCAAGATATTCAAACAGCTACATAAACACAAGGGTGAATTCATGTTATCTGGTATTTCAGGTACTAACTGCGTGATGAAACTCTCATCTTATACAGCATTACAGTACATTTCAGAATAAGTGCTGATCACAGGATCCTGAACCATTCAGATTTTGTCCTTTGTTATTTATTGCAAATAACCTTTAACCTCTAATTCTATCCAGTTTTAACCTCCATTTGCTCTGATCACACAATTTTGGTCCTAATGTCGGGCTACTTGATTATATTACTTGTTATTTTCCCAGTTTATGCAAAGCTCGCCTTTACAACATTTCCAGTTAAGTTATTAATGCTACTGGGCCGCCATGCACATTGATTCACCCGCACAAATAACTGGTGACATTTAACTTCTACAATATTATTGTTTATTCCACCAATGGACAGTTAATCATTCAAGGCCTATCCCCAGATTAACTTCCTGCTCCAAAATCCTACACACGGAGTAAGTTTTACAACAATATTTATCTTAAGTAAATAATACAGCAGAACATTTAACGATGCCAAACATTAGCTAACACCGTCAGGGCAAACTGACGAGGAGCCTCAGGTGATGCTGGTAGAAACCGTAACACTAATTTCTAATGACAGTGACATTAATCAATTGATCACTGAATGATGCTAAAATATTGTTGCCATGTCATGTGTTTTATATTCTGATATGTACACAGTGTGAGTTCCGTAACTGATAAACGCCGATTATGTCAGTTACAACAGGGAACACAAAAGTGGCAGCTGATATGTACATTTACATCAGATTATTTCAGAGGTCAGCATACGGATGGATGGATATTTACCTAAACTGCTTCTGCGAGAAATACCGTTAAGAAGACCCATTTACATATTTATGAAAGATGTCGTATATCAGACAGGTGAATCAATCTGATTGGATCCAGTTCACCATTTACCTGCTGTGGGGGGGGGGTCCTTCCCCTTGGCCACACTCACTTCCAGATGATCCTTAAGTATAATTTGCAACACCTGCAATCAGCGTATTTAAGCTCAGTCTGGTTAGTGTCTCTTTGCTCTGTCTTGAAGTTTTATTCGTTATATTTAGCAGTGGTGGTCAGTTCTCTTGGGTTGGCTTTGTACAGCTGTGTACCACGCCTTCCTGATGAGTGCAGTACATCCAAACCGAGTCTCTGGACTGGAAGGCCTGTCCCCTGCGGTGGATGTCATAAGTCCGTTTCTGCCTGCCCATCGTCACATCCTGCTGTTGGCAGGCCAGCACATGTTCCTGGAGCTGGTGCAGGCAGGCCAGCTCCCAGCGTCACTGGCAGCTTAATGCTTACTGCAGTGCCAGTGTTCCCCTGCGTCACATGTGCGATAAGCCCACAGGGCCGAGGGAAGGCGTCGCACTGTTCCAGTCGCACTGGTGCTCGGCGATGAGGATTGTCGTCTATGCAGCAAGGAAGCAGTGAAACCGCTCCAGTAGTTCGTCGCTCTGAGGGTGAAGAAGGTGATGCGGGTCTTCATGATCCCCAGCTGGGGCAGACCTCGCAGAACACCTGCACCTCAAAGTTTCTACCCTGGCCACGATGCAGCTCCTCGGGGGGCCCGAACAAACAGAGAAACTCCTCTAGGAGTTCTGCCACTCTGGTCTGCAACGGCATACTTCTCAAGCTACTTGCATGAGAAGCTCAGCACTGCTCGAATAGCTCATTGTCCTACCAGTAAAATCGCGGTCACGGCTTCCACAGCATCTTTTTTGTAACCCCGAAATTCCCAACCCCGATGGTTCTGTGTACTGACCTCAACACAGCAGGGTGCAGACTGCCAGACACCAGCAGCTGCAGCAGCTCCCCTGCGCCGTGCAACGATGGCCAGTGCTGATACAGGGTGTCTCACTGGGAGTGGTAGGCCTTGGTCGAGATCACCTCCCAGCTTGGTCGCCCACGTCAACTCCAGCGTGTCATCCATGAGTGACAGCGGGTAGGAGTCTTTCCTCGTCACCTCAGCCCTTCCACGATCCAAACTGCAGTTACTGTGTCAGTTCCTTTGGAAGCTGCGGGCGGCTCTCTTCGACCCTCCAATCGGGCACCTCTCCTCCTCTTGCCCCAGCGCAGGCCACCATTGTCACGCAGGAGGACCACCATGTCCATACCAAGGCAGAGAGCTGCCCCCGGTATCGATGGTGGCTCTCAGGCAAACTAACAGGTCCAACCTGATGATGCTGGGTTCAAAGATGTTGGCATACCAGACTTCCTACATCACCATGTGGCCTGCCAGCATCACTCACAGCTGTCTCTTCCCCCTCAAGGCCATGCATAGGTCAGTCACTGATGCCAGCTGGAAGCTGGATGCCAGCTGGAGCAGCCTCTTCGGTGCCTGGCAGCATACCTGGGCAGATCAAAGTGATGGTGTCCACAACAGCTTGGCAGGAGGTCCCATCCACTATGTAGTTGATGTACAGACCACTAGCCTCGACGAGTTGGCCCAAGCTCAACTTGCACTGCCCAGGGGAAGTGAGGGTAGCCCTGTCGGACACAGTCTTCCAGCTTGGCTGCTAAGACCCCCAGATTTTCGCTGGTGCATAGTCCCCGGTCTGCCGGCTGCTCCCTCATCTTCCGTGCAGACTGTTGCTGGCCAAACTACCACTCCAATGTGGTGATCGAGGCTCCGCAGTCATCCTGCTCCTCAGGAGACAGGCTTAGGAGAGCCTTCAGTGCCTCCCCTTCCAATGACGTGGCCAGGTGGCCTGCTGTTTTGTTGGGGGACCAGCCGTTGAGCCGCCCTGCCACCCAAACCTGGGCCAGGTAGGGTTCCAGGTGCCCTTTCCTGTTGTAGCGTAGCAGCTTCAGAGAGGTCTTTGTCATCATCGGTTGTATCCTCATGCGATGTAGCTCCCAGTCGCAGCCCCGCTGCTCGGGCAGGCAGAGGGCGCTATTGTTCTGGGAAGGTGCAAGTGCTCGGTTCCCAGAAGTCTCCTTGGGCTCGCAGTGCCCCTTTTGTGGGGGGTCCTCCAGAGCTCATCTAACTCCCTCTCGAGCTCTGCAAGTCGTATCCACAATCATGACACCAATGTGGCCAAGTAATAAATCATCTTGCGGAAATGACAGGAGTTTCTGCTGGGAGCTGAGAAAGAATTCTGGGAAAGCTGGAAAATGTTACCAGATAAAGTGACCGAGAGCCCCCTAATTTATATATGCTGTGGGCTCTGAAACAAGAGGCTTCTGGAAAGCAGCTTCAGAGCAAAGGCGTGTGACGATAATGACATACCGACTTCCTGCTTATTTTTAGGAAACGAAAGCCAGACTCTAGACCTCTTATATTTACCCCTAGATGGACATGAATAAGTTCCCCCCAGAAAAAAAAGAAACTCAGGGAATATCTTATCGGCCCGCACTTCTAGTTCTGAAAGAGCGGCCCTGTCTTTTAATTCAATGGAGGGGAGGACAAATGCAATCGACAACTACAAACAGTGTCCTGACAACCAGGATGTAACGTGAACATGAAGGGGAGGGGGGCTGGCTGGCTCGCGTGGACAATGTCGGCATTCAAGTGCCACTTGAGGTTCACCTCATGCTGGGAAGATACCATTCTTGCATGAAACAGGGGTGGACCTGTCAAATCATGCAAAAGCGGAATGAAATGGGATCACAGTCACGGGCCACCGACGAATCACGCGTTCCCACAATTAACTGTTCTTCTTCGCCAGAACATAATATGGGCCAGTAACTAAAAAAATAATAAGAAATTAATCAGGCAGGGTATTAGTTTAAACCTCTCTTTTGAACTCGGTCACAATGAAACACCTGGCTGACGCCCAGGTTCATTATGCTGTAATAAGATTGTTAAGAGGTCTCATGTTAGCAAACATGTCGGATCAATGTCACTCGAGCTCACAATGCTGCTGCCACTGGGCCCGGCACGCAGCCCGAAAGTGCCTAGGGCCTCCACGGATCCATCCCCCTCCCCGTATCGCAGATTTACTCTGCTCGTCGCCCCGGGAACAATGCCCGGACATGTAGAAAAGGTGTCAGCCACCTCTCTCACTGACAGATAATTACACACCATGAAACGCAGTGGAGCGTCGCACGGTGTGGAACACCCTCTGAGTCTGGAGGTTCAGAAGCTGCGTGATGGATGGATGGCTGGAGGAATAGACAGATACGCTATTAATCCGGAAGGAAAACTAGAGGTTTGTAGTAGCATAACACATGCATTTGCACACTACAATACCAGAAGACATTTAGACATGAACAATTACAATAATACATGACAGTAAACAGTGACAGTGCAAAGAAGATCAGAGAAAATATAGCGTGGAATTCCATTATTAATAAGTAAAAATATATAGTATTTGGTTGTACGCAGTGGAATGTATGGTAGCAAATGAATGTTCTGTGATTTGCGTGTTCTCCGGGCAGATGCTCCCTGCGAGCTGAAAAACTGAAATTGAGATGTACATTAAATAGCTAGTGAGTAGTTGCATTGGAGTTGCAAGACAACAGCTAACTATTTCGGCAGTTGCAGTCAGTGCTATTCGGTAGCCAAAGAGCCATAATCGACTGTAGAGTAATATGCCCCCACTGAAAGCATAATATGAGCTCATTATTCTAATGGGGAGCGTGACATTGAGGCCTCACGCCTCCAGGACTGGGATCTAACCCCTACCCACTTGAGGTTTTGATGTTCATTCTGCGTCTCTCTGAGGTACAGGTCCAAGCCATATATAAATTTCATGTAGTGTAAATCAGCCATACCGATAGATTCCCCTGATTTTTTTTTTTGGGGGGGTAGAGGGGGTCAAACTGGTAATTTTACTACCCAACTACATGCCTGGTGGGGTCCCTCCTAAAAACATAAGGTTACATGAAATTACCCATGGACTGTCCCCCCCCCCCCTCCCCCATACAGGGTGTTCCCTTGCCTTGCGTTTCCTTCAGACCCTTTTTGAGCCCATGGTGCACGATGGATGGATGGTTTTGTCAGATGCCCTCACATCCACAGCTTGTTACCAAACTGCTGAAACATCACGTTCGCGATTTTATATTAACGGTCACGTGCACCACATTGCAGAGACATAAAAACCACCACGATATATTTGTTATACTAAGATCAGGAAGGAGCTACGATGGGTCGCTATTTGTCACAGCAGTTTAGGTTATAACTGAGATCCGGAAATTATAAACAAAGAACTTGTCCAGGTGTTTAGATTCATCTGGTGAAACTAAAATATCATCCTTCTGTTACACCTATAACGACTAAATTAATTACTTTTGCATTCATAGTGGCAGCATGCTTGCTTTCTCACAAAAATATTTCACACGTTACTTAATAAAGACGGAATGGTGTTTGTTACCTTAAATTGTTTACATGTGTCATACGAGTTGACGGGACTTTTCCCCTCAGTCGGACAGCATTCAGGTGTATCCTACCAGCATCTGGCATATCAGAGCTGCGACTGTCTCTCAGCGCACGAGTTTCGGTTCAGTTCCAGGTTTACCTTTTTGGTATCAGTCTTATTCTCCGTGTATGGGCTACTGCAGCGTAACATACTTCACACAGTCAAGGAATTCTGCTTAACCTGCTTCACCTGTAAACACCCGTGGCTCTCATCGGGGTAAACCTTTTGGAAGATGGATGGATGGGTGGATATGTCTTATATGAGTTTAAGTTTCGGATTAGCGGGCTTATAGTGTCTGAGTCACATTAAAAAAAAAGATGCTGAGTGATTTTTGAGCTTAATGACGAAAAAAATCTCCGCCCGTTAATACTTTTTTCTGTGCTTCACATCAACTTGTATTTGCTGTTGCTTTATGGGCCTGCAAAGATCACCCTGGAGATAACAGGTAAAGGGAACCAATCTGTGCTGATTTTATATAACTGATGTAAAACTACTGAAACTACAGCTGTCACTATGTGTTATTGCACCTTGCACGCACCCTTAATAAATGCATCTAACGACTGTAATTCAGCGTAATAAGTAGAAGTTTTATTGTACTCAAGGTCCACATGCACAAGACATGAAGGTGATGTAACAATGTGTCAGAACATTCTTTCCGCCGGTCGATATTTATTATTAATTATTTCCTTAAGGAGATTTTTCCAAGCATCAATAAAAGCGACTCAAAGTTCGGCTGCACGAAGCAACATTTCCGTCTACATCTACGGATGTGGGGAGACCTTAAGGTTTTTGGGGGAGCGTTCCCCATATGGCAGTAGCGTTGCCTGGGACGACCGGAGAGTGGCGGAGAGTCTGATGTGATGGAAATCACCCTGCGTTTCCTCCCGCGTCTAAAAATAGTCGGCAAACAGCGGAATCGGCCGGTGCTTTAATGAAACAAGCTACCGCAAATTAGGTTAACCTGGCAGGGGCTTGAATCAGCTCATCAAGGCCCCACAGGAAGGATCCACTCAGGCGTGAGGGAAACAAAGTGCCCCCCCCCCCCCAGCTCCGTCAAGAGGAACCCACCGCACGCACTGCAGATCGACAGTCACCGTGATACGTATTTATTATTTATCGCCTGCCGTCGCAGCTCGCCAATCCTTTACGAAAGGCACCTTTTTGCAACTTGAAGCGGGGCACCAGACCCCCACTACACTCATTTGCCCAACGCTTAGTTAAAACAAAGGTCTCACCGCTGAGGGGCTGGCAGTTTCGCTTTGACGCACATTTGCGTTTCCAATCCGTTGGAAAATGCTTCTCAGAGCACTACTGCCCCATTTATTTTCCATCGTGTAACGCAGGTATAATTTTTATATTGAACATACAGTAAGAACGAAGTTTCAATATCTGATCATCCACTCACAAAAATATGCCTAAATAAATGTGTGAGACAAGCCTGCTTAGAAGAACTGTGCTTATGAAACAGGGCTGAAGGTCATCGGATACTTTTACTGCACATCCCTTTATAAATCACCGAGATAAAACATCAGTCGACAAGGGAAAAGTTGGAATAGAGATCGTCGGCAACCATCTATTTGAAAAAGTCTTATAGCTTATAGCTAAACGAAAGCCTTAAAAGAAGATCTACTCCTACATTGTAAAACAATATGATATTTTAAAAAGACCCTCGACAACGAAGTGTGTTCTTTCCTCTAAGCACAGCAACGATGTTCTATTTTCTGTGGGGACATTTAAGATGGACCATCCTCCTCACGAGACCACAGCCAGCTCGTGCATTAGCAATTTGGAAAAGACCGGGAAGGAGCTCAGTTTCCACCCCCCACCCATGCGCCGCAAAAAGGACAGCTATATTAAAGACGTAATGTTATGATCTAGAACTGATTCCTCTTCATAACCAGATATGAGAAAGCCATCAAACACGCGGAACACATGGCAGAGTAAATACTCCGTGTTGTATTTTGGATTACATCATCAACTACACGAAAGACCAGAATTGACATCCCATGTGAAAAATTCCCCGACGTTCCCTTCATTTTTTACTTCTATACATGCTATTGCATCTCCATAACTGATCTTGTACAATTTTATATGAGCTGTTTAAATTACCATTGTTTAATACTAACTTCTTTCAAACGAAGCTCCTTACTAAAGGCAATCGTCTGCATCTTATGTGTCAGTGTGTGGAGCAAAACACTAAAATTGTGAATATCTGTTAGGTACATTTAAAATGATATCTATTTTGAAGCCAGTTGCATTGCAGTCGTATTGCACACTGTCCCATTCTACATACTTCTAAAGTGTTGACCTCTATTTGAAGGATGAATATAGATTTATAAATATCCGATTATAACGTATCTAAGAAATCACGGCAGGGTGCCCTTCAGTCTACAGATCGAGCATCTTCATGTGAAAATCTAACTAAGGAATGTTGCAATGAACCTTACACCAGTCCCAACTTACGTTACAGGGCAAATTACAGTTATTACCAACAGCCACAGCAAGAACACGAAGCAGTGAACCACATCATATTTGACACATTTAAACAGCCAGAATGGATCTTTTTTTATGAGGACAATTAACAGACGAGGCTTGAAGCAGAAATATATATCGTATACATATGAATGGTGTCGGCTTCACGAAAGGGTGGTGGGTTGACTCACGCCGATACGGGAGGCAGTCGCTTCAATATCATTTACAAAAATAAACATTTCTAAATGCGGTGGGTAGGATATGCAATACAACTGGTAAACCGCACTAGGGCTTAGCGAACAGATCCTGTCGTTAAATTAATTTGGCGAAATGACACGGACTATAATCGGAGTAGGGGACTTACCGATACCTGGTGCTGAATATATGAAGTACAATGCAGAGGTGGACAGGGAAAATAGGAATAAAAGTCCAAGGAATGACCTTCTCGGAAATCTTAAATATCTCGTCATTATAAGAAGAAACGGAACGTTTATTGATATTTCTTTATAAATTAACTAATTCAAATATAAACTGGATCATTTAAGCAAGGGAAAATAAAAAATATATATATACGCAGGTAAATAATACAATCTGCAGCGCCGTCAGCCGTACGTGGAGAATATTAGCGTGGACGTCGGCCAGAGTCTGCATTCGCCAGCCGGGCGGTATTTCCTATAACATCCAAAGCGGGCGGCTGCAGAGGTGATCCCCGTACGGCTGACTGGGCGCAGGTGAGCCAGCGGGCGCTGCTAACGCTCTGCCGGCGGACAGACAGAGATCAGGCTGACACCCCGCTGCTGTGCGCCGACACTGAATGAAGGCGGGGGGCGTGTCTCTGCGATCGAAAAAGCCAATGAAAGTAGTCGGCGTAAGGGAGCGTCGACAAAAGCGTGTTTTCCTTGGCGCAGGGTCTCCGTGTAAATTACCGCGTCCCTTTGTATGTAAAACGGAAGACCGGCGCTTCTCAATTCACAGAAATTAGGAAGTCACAGAGGCTTTACATTCAGATTTTTTGGCTTCATCTTAATTTACAGGGTTGTAAAACACAGTAATACTACATGCCAAAACAGGTTCTGCGGTATCTGAAGATTATAAGTGGGTTAGCTACAACAGGAAAATCCCTGATCTAGACACAATTTACTGCAGGCCATTAGGTAGCTTAAAATAGAAATAAAAACTCAAAGTTTTTAGAACGCAAGTCTTTTTAGACAAATTTGCGGTACATATTTACGATTTCTTCATGCCGAATTATATTTTTAAACGCACTACACCAGAAGCACCACGTTAACCCTGCATATTATTAACGCATTTATTTTAAAAGCACGAATATTTACATTCATATAAGAGAATTTGCATATACAACCGTGCCAACGGTTGTACACGAGGATATACTTAATTCATCCGTTGTCATCCCGATGTGTTTAAATGATTTAAACAGATCATTTAAGAAGGATGCATTCCTAGTATTTTAGCTACGGGAGTAGAAAAAAAATGAAGTGGGATGTGGACAAATGGAAATTTTACGGGGGAGTGGATGTCATAAATTAGCATATGTGACTGCCTCTAGCCAGTAAATCCAATGAGCACGATTTAATGCAAATTATCACTAGTATACATTTTCCTAACGAGACAAGTCCACCTGAAAACTGTGAAAACGTGTTAGCAATAGATAACGGTAGATGTTACACGATCGAAAAAAAAAATCGATTCCATTTTAAACGGAAATCCTTGTAGGGAATATATTACAGGCGGTAAGTCATAAGCAAACGTGCATGGCCTAATGTTTACAAACTCAAGAAAGATAATAATACAATGCTCAAACATTTATAATAGAATATTCTGCCATGATTTGCTCATTATTGTGATACAGCACCCCAAAACATTCTGCTGTCAATAAGCCCGTTTGCAAAGTACTGATATTTACTGATGCAGCACAGACACTGCACATATGACAAATTGCTTGAATCTTGAGATTTGCTGTCTGAATTGCCCATAGTGTGTGATTTTGTGTGTGAATGTCCAGTATAATGGGCTGTCCCACTGTCAAGAGTGGCTCTTGTTTTGTGCCCCGTATTGCGGGGTCCCCGCCATGGCGTAGGCCTACTAGAAAAAGGTGGGACCCATCCATCCATCCATCCATCCATTTTCTGTATCGGCTTGTCCTATGCAGGGTCTGGTGGATCCGGAGCCTAACCTGGAAACTACAAATGTAAAGCAGGGAATTACCCAGGAACTGGTGCCAATCCATCACAGGGGGAGTGCACACACACGATTCACCTTAGCGTGTTTTGGACTGTGCAGAGAGGGAACCAGGTCACTACGTAAAACTACAAGTTCCACAACATACCATACCAAGCAGGATGCCGCTATGCATTCTGGGAAATGAAGTATAAAACATTAAACAGCGTTTGACATTTCTTTGAGCAGCGACAGTGACTGCATTTCATTAGATTTTTTAAAAATTGTCGTTCTCTTGCACGATTTATTCAATAATTTTTAAGACTTTCACAGTATATGTATAAATAATCTAGTTCCTGAGACTCAGCAGTTACTACAATTCCCTTCAAGAGAAGGGTCTTGATCCAGGAAATGGGGCATCGGCTGATGACACGACGGGACGAGAAATGGAGTCGCATTTGCAAAGCATATTTTAAATAATACAAATGTGCAGTTTTGGAAAAATGGGAATCGGCAGCCGCGAGTCAGTTACGGGCGTGTTCCTCTTGCTGGCAGCGTGTGCGTGTGCGGCGAATCGGCTCCGGAGCTACGATATCTCGTTACAGACTGGAGATGACACCCAGGCCAAGACGGCTTGGGAAGGTGTTGGCAGCAACGCTGGCGATGAGCAGTCTCAGGCAAAGGACCGAAGTCTGACCTCCGTCCAGCGTACGGTGCTCGGTCAGGCGGTCGGTCCGATCGGGTGAGGACATGTTAATTATATGTACAAATGTAACCCAACTGGGACGGTCGGTTCCAGACATGTCGCTTCACTTACCAACACTGTACAAAATGTCACAAGTCATATTTCTGACGCAACAGTCAGTGATGCCAGTGATAACAATGAAATACGTCCGTAAATTACACCATGTTCTCGGAGATATTAGTCAACGTTTAAACCGTGTAATAAAACTGCGTGGATCTCTGATCCTGCATTTCGTGTAAACACAATGTATCCTGGACGGTCCTTTCTATGAGACTAATATATTGCTTGTGGGGTGTGTGCGATGCCTGTTAAGTCAAAACTGGTGTGTTACAGTAAATGATGAAAATCGTAAACATAATTTAAGTAGCATGAAGTGGTCAGATCATTCAGCTCACTTGGTAGAGGAGCTGTGTCAATACTTTTAAAAAATTGCACGTGAAGTCCCTTTTGCCTCGTGACATCTTGCCTATGTCTGAATCACTCCAAATTTCGTATGATAGATTACATATAAAGTTAAATTTAGTTAACACCGCACTTTTTATAGCGTGGTCTATATTCGTCAGTGAGCCATTTCTGGTTGATGGGTCAAGCACTTGTAACACAGCACACAGTCACTATTTAGATATTTTGAAATGTACTTTTATCCCATTCCAGGATACAGGAGTCAGTCTCTGATACTCCTATATTAATAGGCGCAAGGAGTTCCTTACTCTTAGTTACTGAACCTTTGCAAGCTGATAAACTTTACATTGTGATTTGTTTATGTCGGTTTCATTAGTGGTGGACGTAGGATACCGTAGGATTTCTTGCATAAGCGTGAGCGTCAAGCCAGATGCGTGAGAGATGGCAACCCTGACGACAGATTAAGTGCTTTAAAAACTGAGCCCCTTTGCCCTACGCTCCTGCGTGCAGCCGGCTGAACGCCACGGAGTTCGCCGGAAATGACACGCGTCACGACGCTTCCGCCGCTGTTACCAAAGCAACGACGCTGGCTCCAGCTCCCACCCCAAAGCCCATCCTGCCGGTGCACACGGGGGTGAAAGCGCAGGAGGAGGAGCAGTCCAGCGGGATGACTATATTCTTCAGCCTTCTCGTCATTGGTGAGTCCAGACAGCTGGTCAGTGGAGCCCCCTCACGCCCACCAACACGCAATATCAGTATCTCCCTTAAGTGGGAATTCCTCCTGTGTCTGTCTGGATTCATTTGAGATGCTTTGAAATGTCACAATGTGAAATGTGGACAGTTGGAGAGTTCACAGGGCACATTTTTGAACGATTACTTGGAAGGCGCAGACAGGGATTCTGAAAGAAAGCTTCAGAAAGTGAACCGATGGAGGTCATAATGTTTGAGGCGACTTAGAGTAAGCCGAAAGTTACTCGGATTAATAAAGCTGAGAAAGTACTGCAGATGTTGGTTACTATGGTAACATGAATTAGAATGAGTACTGAATTGTGGTCATTAGAACTGATACACTGCAGTTTCTGGATTACTTCCCCATTACAGTTGGTTTGAATGGCCTCTCTAACTGACACCCAAAATAATACTCCTACCACCTGCTCCTCCCTCAATAAAAGTCTCTATCATTCATACTCAGCAAGTAAATGCGCAAAGTCCAACTTCTGGCTCATAAATTATAGTTAATCATTGCCTGACAAGCAGCCTGAATAGCAGATTACGTCTCTGTAACGGACCCATCCTTTCCCACCTTAAATTTAGGCATCTTTGCATAATACAGCATAATACAAGGTTGCAGATGCCATCGTCGCTCACTTCGGCTTCCACTTTGCTGACTCACGATTTCCTTCAGTTTCTGTTGCTGTAACCCAGCATGATGCCAAAAGATTAGGGCAGGGGTCTCCAACTCCGGTCCTGCAGAGCTACTATCCAGTAGGTTTTCTGTCCCTCTTGGCTTCTGATGAGCCACAGCTGTTCCTGGTATTTACCTGAGAGCAGGTGTGACTCATCAAAAGCCGGGTAGGATAGAAAACCTACTGGACGGTAGCCCTCCAGGACCGGAGTTGGAGACCCCTGGCTTAGGGCCTAGACTCGTTGAGCGAAGTCAAGGCTAAACTATTGTAGTGCAGGGGTCCAGGAAGGGCCGCAGTGTATGCGGGTTTTCGCAGAAACTCCCCAATTAGTTTACTAATTAGAAGACTGATTGTCTGAAGCGTCCTCACACCTGGGTTTGAACATCTGCCCTAAAGGTTATCCTCAAAACCTGCATACACCCTTTGCGGATAAGATTGCACATCCCTGGTTTATTCATGAAATTCTACATCCATAGATGCTTAAGAATGAATCCTGTAATATAAATACCATGTCAGTGTTATAATGCGGTATTATAATTGCTTATATTGTGGGTATTGTTTCAGCCATATAATATAATCTCCTGTGATAATATGTTTGCATGTGAATGCATATATCTTAATTCAACCTTGATATAATGCTATGGAAAAGCCAGTGGGCGTGTCTCTTTGTATTTCTTTGAAACTGATATAATGTCGTGGTTGTGTTTGTACGTATTTATTCAGCATTCATGCGCGACGTTTGGCAATTTCTATATACTTCGGCAATGTCAATAGGTGTGTCCGTTTGTATTTTTCCTGTACTAAGGTAACGCCCTGCCAATGTCTGTATGTGTGTCTGTTTGCAGTCTTTCACTGATGTTAAGCTATGCAGTGAGGTGTGTTGTGCAGTGAGCCTCCGTGCTTACTGCATGCTCCTCTCCTCCTGTCTACTTTCTGATTGTGACGTAAGCTGCAATGTTGCTCTGCAGGATTTCATGCATTTCCTCTTCTCTCTGCAGGTATTTGCATCATATTGGTGCACCTGCTAATTAAGTTCAAGTTGCATTTCCTGCCGGAGAGTGTTGCAGTGGTCTCACTGGGTAAGCGAGAGGTCCCTGCCCTAAATCCTGGGGCTTATAATCCACCGCCTGTCATTAATGTCACTGCTAGTCCTTACCGTATTTAGATTTGATTCTTTTTCGTTTCAGCGTGTTTTTTTTTTTTTTTTGGAAAGATAATTCCATAAAATTGAGATAATCTTTCTATCGGGTGTTAAGGTGTTTTTGCTGTGGAAGACGCACATCAGACGTAAACTTTGAGGGTTTACGACAGTGCACTAGTTCTGCAGAAAAGGCGGGAAACCTGTAAAGGCTTTTTTAAAACTCTTTTTGTAATTTTTGAATTGAGGAAGCAACTGTCTTCGCAACCTTGACTAATTCCTCACGAGTCTTGAAAAGGGGGTTGGCCAATAAACGTGTGTAGCAATGCATGCCCAGTTAATGACACTTGCTGCCAAAACTGTGTGTTAGGTGTAGTTTTTTTTCTATCTTCCTTTTCCTCTTTCTTCATCCTCATAATCTTTCATTCTTTCTTTTCCTTCTCCCGGTGTTTTAGTCCTCGACCCAAAATGGGGGAGTTGAATCCCCTCCTCCCGGCATGACCCTGTTCCTCATGGCAAACCTTTTGTCAGATTTTGAACAATAACCCCTTTAAGTGCATTTTTAGGAATGTTTGGAAACGCGTGATAGTGTTTCCCGGGCAGGCCGCGCGATACAGATTGGCCACGCTCGCCTTCCTCTGTGGCATGTGTCTGATTACTGCGCTGTGCCTTTAAGCTTGACATGTTCCCCTGTCTGTTCCTCTCTGCCACGTGCCCAGGCATTCTCATGGGGGGCATCATCAAGATCATAGAGTTCCAGGAGCTTGCCAACTGGAAGGTAGGTGTGCGCCTCTGTAAAGACCCCGCCCGCCCCCTCGGTGGTCACATGACCTTCGAAGGGGTCCTGCACTTCCCTTTTTTTCACCCCCTCCCCTATATCATAATCACTCACCGCTAAAGCCCCAGGCCGCTAGCTGTGTTATGTTCCAGCCCCCTAAAAAAACCTGACCTGGAAGGTAATGAAAGATGCACTGAGGACCTTTTAATCAGCTCAATAACAGCCACTTTTCTCCACTCCTCTATTAGACTCTTTTTCTATGCTGGTTCGCTGTGGCATGCAGGCGTCCTTCCGCTCAGCATTTTCTGCTTTTAATTAACATTCCTTGTAGGATGCAGACCAGTGAAGTCAACCCCCCCCCCACTACAAACATGCCTATTGTTTGAAATCCGGTGGGGTCTGCTGCTGATTCATCAAATATAGTAACAGAAGATGCTGCTTCCATAACAGCTACAGGGGAGCCGTTCAGGGTTAAAGCTTCTTTATGCTTAAATTCTTGGCAAAAAACGTTATTTTTTTGCTATTTATAAGTCTGTATATTAAACGTTGGAGCCCTCCTTAGGGACTTACTGGGATCTGAACCAACAATCTTGTTTGTTTTTCTTTCTTACTGGGTACAGTTCTGTTCCAGGCTTCATGATATGGCATGACTCTCATTTGTAGTACGGGAAGTTGACCTCAGTATTCGGCTTCATCCAAGCCGAGAAGAGGCGGATCGGGGCGAGACAGCTGTGTCCTGGGTTTGAGTGCATTCTTTCTCGAACTGGCAACCCGTGGCAGGTTCGTTCAGTGCGACCTTGGCTGGTGGTTTCTGGGACGACAGCAAATTTGCTGAAGTGGTGAGGAGTCCAGGCCTTGGCTGCAGCCTGCGGAGTGAGATAAAGATCCGCTTCCTCTGCTCTAGGCCCTGGCAGGAACGGCAAAGGAAACGTATGACTTGCCTTAAAAAAACAGCAAGCATGAAATGGCAGCTGGGAATTTGGACCAGGCTAATTTTAAACTGGTATTGCTCACTGCAGCGTTTGAAACGCACTTACACTCGTCGCTCTTCCGCTGTCTGGTTCAGCCAGATCTTGTTTATGAAGCCCTGCAATTCATTATAGAGTCCAGATGGACCAAGGCAACAATAGTCTTCCTTCTCCGAAGTCGGATGGGACTTTGCCCTTTTGTTCAGGGTCATTTTGTGGGGGTGTGTGGGGGGGGGGGGGGTTGTAATCTTCTAATTTGTTTGGGCTAAAAATAATTATACGGGGATTTAAAACGATCAGTTTAGTAAATAAGATAGCAGAAATTAACCGGAATAGATAAGCTTAAAATAAAATTAAAATATGTCCATGTTTGGATGGATGGATGTTTGATGGGCTCGGTTAGCGTGTGGGTCAGCCTGTGTTTGGGTCTTGTGGCTCCAGGACGTCACTTGTATTACAGGAAGCCCCCCCCCCCCCCCCCCCCCCCCAGAGCTGAATGAGTTTGGGCCACAAGCCCATAGTAAGGTAACACGTCTTACCCAACAGCTCATTCTGAGGACACGTTTCCCTTCCCAGCTCAGTGCTGTGCCCTGGGCAGGGCAGTGAGCCCAACTCCTCTGGATCTTGCAAAATACCAGAATCCTCTTGCGTTACGCAGCCTTAACGTAAAGCCCTTTAGCAACACTGCTTCAAAGCATGCAAGATTAAAAACAAATACAAAATGTAGTACTATATACTGCATTCCATGATACAAAGCGCTACGGTTACTGTGTGCCCTAGACGTGAACGTTTCATTCCGTGAGCGTTGCCACATGCTTCCGCAGGCATGAGTCGCTGTTTGCCGTCGTCGCTGATCCGTCGGCCTCCTGTCTGCTGAGTTTGCTCCGTACTGTGGATTTCTTCTCTTCTTAGCCCATCCCTTGGTAGATTTTCTACTCTGTAATGAGTTAGTGTTGCTGTGGGGCTTTAGTGCACGTTGAAACCCGACCCCCCTGCTGCTGATATCATGGGGCACAGAAAAAGCAGGTGATTAGTGCACTAATTCAGATCATCTGAGTCTGGCTTTTTCTTGAACCATGTCTAGTCTCTCGGCCATGACCCCATACCCTACTGTAGGTTCTCTTGTGTGTGTTTCCTTGGTTCCGTCGTTTGATTTTTTTTTTTTTATGTATTCCTGTTCCCGTCCTCAAATAAGGTCCCTATCCCTCCCCCTGACCCAGCTTTAAATCCTTCACTGTAGACCCTGTCGTAGTGCAGAACAATGAATCTTTTTGAAAAGGCCTCATTAGAATAGGATGCCATTATTGTCAATATACGGGTATCAGAGAATTGTTTACAGTGGTTGCACAAATGTACATACAACAAAAATGTTGCCACGATGTACGGCTGGGTTATATAAAAATATGCACTATTTTAATATATCAGGATAAATGATAATATTGAGTCGTACACCGCCACTGCCACACACACTCAAACGTACGCAACACCAAACGGGACGTATGAGGAGTAAAAAAAATAATAATAAATGCCAATGTGTTTCTTTAAACTGCATCGGAATCACAGGCTAGAAGCCTGAACTGTAAAGCGAATCATAAATCTCTCTGTTATCTTCCAATGTTGCCGAAGCCCTCTTCCCCGATAAAGGCAATAATCACTGGTTACTCGCTGTTAGGTATCGACACTGGGTTACTTATCTGATATTGATTACAGATAATATTATCGTATCACCCAACCCTAGTAGAATTTACCATAACACCTGAACAACAATGTAATATTAGGTAACAGTTTTTAGATATAAAGCCACGAGTTTGTAACCAACATATCAAGTGTCAATGATAGTCCAAGGCAGCTGCATTAACAGCCTTGGAGTCTGGCCAGCAAGTACAGGAAGCAAGTACATGGAAATTTCAATGTTTGCATATCTTGTTTTGCTCTCCTGTGAGACACACACTCATATGCAGGTGAGAGCCAAAGCCGAGGGACCTGAATGCAGGGTGACGCATTTTTCCCCTGGAGTACATGGGGTTAAGCGTAGCAGGATTACGCTGTCAGCTATGCGATTCGAAACGGCGGCTTTCCATTGACAAGCACTGACCTGCAGAGCCGTACGCCGCCCTGCTGAGCATTTACAGACCACCTTCTTAGGTCTGCAGTGTACTGTATTATGCTCACCTGCAGTGCCGGTCAACACATTGTGCAAGAAATCGAATTAACCAGGCGATTCCACTTTGCCTGGGGTGAGGGGGCACTGGCAGTCAAGCCTGACCAGGGTTCCACATGGGCTTGAATCAGTACTGCAAGTCTGTGCAGGTTAGGTTAAAATAACAAGGCTTTTAATCAGTTTGTAAAGTTTACAAATGCAATGTAAATCTATTATCAGCAGCGATTCATGGGTCCTGGGAAAACCTGATGTGTGGAACAGCTTTCAGTGTGTAAAATGTCCTTGTCGTTGCTCACTTTTGTCCCCCACAGGAAGAGGAAATGTTTCGTCCCAACATGTTTTTTCTCCTCCTGCTGCCGCCCATAATCTTTGAGTCAGGGTACTCTTTACATAAGGTGAGTCACTGCTGCGTTATTTACAGACATTTGTCTGTTTTCCAGAATCGCTTTGCCTGCCAGGTGTTACCTATCACAGGAAACAAAAGGCATAAGGCAAGGGGCTCCTCTTCCTGGCTGGGATGCCAGTCAATCACAGGCCACAAGCATTAGCTACAGATTTGTTATTGTTGAGGAAGCTGCGTCACTTACTGTATCACACTAACATCCATAACTACTCTGTTACTAGAGTGTTGAGGCCTTAAATCAGTACAGGAAAAACAGCGGACATTTCTAAAGAAAAAATAAAATAAAGAAAACCTTCCTGTAGGAGATTTCTGTCAGGTTTACTGAATTTCCTAAGCAGTTAAATGACAGCCATGATGCGAAGCTTGAATTAAAGCTTCATTGCCGTCATGACCTGGGTGCATCGCTTTACCTTCCCCAGGGAAACTTTTTCCAGAACATTGGTTCCATCACCTTGTTTGCCGTGATTGGAACAGCCATCTCAGCCTTCATAGTGGGAGGAGGCATCTACTTTCTGGGCCAGGTGATGTATCTTATCACGCTTCTGTTCCACGTCCTCGTTTCTCACACGACCCTTCGTGCAGTAAATTTTGCACAGACCTTCACAATGTCGCAGGCTGATCTGAAGTCGTGATCTTGTCTTGTGCCTCTCGTCCCTGCAGGCAGATGTCATTTACAAGATGACAATGACTGACAGGTGAGAGTTTAACACCGTTAACTGAATGATCTGTAGTTCGTAACCACATGCTGTTTAAATAGACCCAAGTCAATCGAAGTGTCACACATGCTGCAGTTTCTGCTAAGTTGTAGCATCGAAAAGTCTCGCCTGCAGAAAATGGCCGATCTGTAGGACGCCGGCCTGCTTCAGATATGTCAGGAGACTGAAAACAGATTATTGTGTGGGTTTGGAGAATATCACCGTATTTTTAATTTGTTTATTATATGGGTTTGAAGTTTATTATGGTGAATTTTGTTGCTTTTTTTATTCTTGATAATTATCTTTATTGTACCAGTCAGAGTACTGTAGGGAGTGTGTAGTTGAAAGGTCTTTTTTAATGGAGGGTAATTACACGGCATTGATTTGGCACCTTGATTACTAGAAGTAGCAAGAGATGGTCAGAGTTTGATACAGAGATATCTGTTACTGATAGACTGGATAGATACCCTGACTGGGAAGTGTGTTACTTCAGTCAGCTGCATTTCACCTTCCATTCGTTTTTGAACGAATTTGAAAAAAAATTCTGTGAAGTACTTCACGAGTAGCAGTTTGACAGGTTTGAGATTTGTAGTCTTTCTTTTTCAGGACAGATTTTTAATGTGCCGCAAACAAGTTAGGACAGACGCTAGTTAAAAGTTAATTTATCATATAAAACATGACCGTGCGGCAAAAACCTGGCACGTTCGTTCGATTCCTTCAACACCACCTTAGGGCTTTCAGGGTCGGCTCCATACTGTGAAAACGAAACTGGGTTAATCTATTTTTTTATACCGAAAATTTAAAACAGATTAAAATGTCACAAACGAAACCACTTCTTTCCGACCATATATGTTGGTGTGGTTGGAAACCCAAGCCGTTTGTACTTAATTTTTTTCATTGTGGAAAATCTCTTAATGGAAGGTGGTTATGGGTAAGTGTGAAGACAGGCTGCAGATCCTGCACGATGGAGCTGTTCCGCTTGATCCACCATCGGTCGCCCTCTCGTGTCTCTGCTCCAGCTTTGCCTTTGGTTCCCTCATCTCGGCCGTGGATCCCGTAGCCACCATCGCCATCTTCAACGCCCTCAACGTCGACCCCGTGCTCAACATGCTGGTGTTCGGGGAGAGCATCCTGAACGACGCCGTCTCCATCGTGCTCACCAAGTACGTCCCGAGGCACTTTCACTATGTTTGAGGTAGCTACTAGGTAATAGTAGGCCTCTGATGACATCACGACAAGTGTAAGGTTTACTAGCGATGGCATGTAAGACGCAGTGATGCATCTGTTGCCTAACCCCCAAAGGGCAAATATTTCAGTTCACAGCTCATGAACTTAGGTGATGCCAAAATTTGTGTTGCAGTTCTTTATGGAACATACCTAGTATATATAAATCTGTATCAAACTGGCACCAGTTTCAAAACCCAGCCCGAGTTAGGATTGGAGTTAGGATTAGCATGCAGGAGCTGTGCATTGTGGTATATTGCTGTTTTGTAGCTAGTTTTATTAGCTTTCAGGATATATTAAGCTACTTCACGAGAAGGTGTATGCCGTCATGGGATACTGACCGTTGAGAATGGGAGTTAAGTTTCTCATTGGACTTTATGGATGGTCCAGCAAAATTCCGTAGTTTGTTAGAACCCTGGGACATTTTTGGTTTTTGGAGCCTGGGTATCGGAAGGATCTGCTGCTCTTTTCAAACATACACTTCTTTTTTTATTACACTTTTGTGGAACTTTTTTTACGGGTATTTTGACCTGTGATCACAACTCTAAAACCAGGCTTGGTAGAGCACACATTTAATCAGTCTAAAAATATCTTTTGATTTGTAATAGTTAAGTAAGCGTGCTTTTTGCAAACACAGTGGGCCTGTGTTATTTGCCTTACTTGTACATTGGTTTGACAAAAACAGTGGCTAGAAAATTTTTTTTTTTTTAATGTTTTGGATAAGTGGTTAAGGGATGGATGTATGGATGGATGTTTCAAAGTAGGGTTGTGCAAGTTGACCATATTAGACTGTGAACGATTAAAATGTCTCCCCTATCTGCTTTTACGGAGAGATCATTAGTGTCGTGCTTCACTGCACGTTCTATCAGTAGCAGTTATATGGCTCATACATGCATCTAAAACTGGTTTGCCAGCCAAATCTGTTTCGACACACCAATAAACCGGTAACCGCTAACGGTAAGTAGTGCCTTGGATTTCCTCCGCTCCCTTTCGCGTCCTCGTCCCAACATGCGACGTGTAGCATGCAGCACATTCCTTATTTGGCAGCCCAGCGGCATGGACAACATGGAGGAGTTGGTCCATAAAAAGAATTGACATTGGTAATATGGAACTTGTTTGTATTTTCCAAAACCAACAAACAACAGTTATTTGCAAAATTTGCGAAGATATGGGTCACACGTCAGATGGCGGTAGACGAACCTTTTTAAGCACCTTGAAAGAAAACACCAGAAAGACTATGCCGAGTATAATTATTCTTTAGCTTTCATTACCTTATATTTTGTAATTAAATGTTGTAAGTTGCAAGATAGTCTTAAAAAACGAACATGAAAGAGAATTATGAATCGTGATCCTGCCTGAAAAAAATCGTGATATGATACTTTCGCGATATCGCCCCCACCTGAAGCAGGGGGGACACGTGACGCTGACAGAGAACTGGGACATTCAGGTGTGGTACGTATAATGGGGGGGGTCGCATGCAGTGCTGGTGTGAGAGAACACACTGCTCAGTTCACAGGCAGCACTATAGTCAGGATCCAGCCTTAAGTGAGCACCAATAGGGAGGAGACTAGCCAGACTGGTAGAAGGTGAATGACTGACTGCTGTATTTGAAGAATGCTTATTTTTTGGCTAGAACTAGATAAGTGATGTATTGCAGAAAAAGCAATCAGGAAGTGGTACGCAGATCTTGAAATATGCTATCAGTTGCTATCAGTTTATCAATTCTTTTGCCACTTCCAGGGTGAAAGATAGCAAGTACAGGAAGGTCACTATAGTTGAGTATCATTCATGGATGCCATTCTGCTGACCTGTGTTCTGTAGATTTAAGCTTTTCATTGTTGTCAGCTGTTCGTTGATTGTTACGCCAAGGTCTTTTGTCCTGGCCCTTTAACACAGTTTGAAGTTGAAGGAATTTTTGCTCGAGCGATGTAGACCTTTATGACTCATTACTGGGTCATTTCTCTTTCCACAGGAAGAGTTACTGAGTCAGCCACTCTTTAATGACCTCTGGCCACATGTGTCGTGTACAGAGTGAAAACTGTGACCCATTTCAGTTGTCGTTGTGTTGTGTAGCTCTGCGGGTTAATGACCTGGGTCCTGAAGTTTATCTATTTCTGCAGCCATCGGTTCCTTATATATGACTCATAACCCCAGTTTCTCTAGGGACACTCTCACCCCAAAACTTGTTCAAGCCTGTATATACTGTACATTTGTTGGATGGAATACCTTAAAAATAGACAGTTTCCGCACAGGTATGAATAAAGTACTGCTAAATTGTTGCATTCTAGTTTAGAAATGATTCCTGCACATAATATATCAATCAGACAGAATACACAGGTAGAAGAGCAACGGGCCCAGCACAGGGCCATGTGGAACCCCGAGCCTGATCGATAACATACAATTTAATAAGAGTAACAATGGCTCATGGCTGCAGGTTCTGGTATGGCCCAAATTCTCATCCTCCTTGACCTAAGCTCTGCATTTGACACCGTCAACCATAAAATCCCTCTCTTCCGCCTTTCAGATACTGGTATTACTGGTGCTGCTCTTACCTGGTTTACACCCTAGCAACCGACAATATTTTGTTACTGGTCCTCTGGATGACTTACACCTTTTGACAGCTTAACTCTGATAGAACTGAAGTTATTCTGCTTGGTACTAGATTAGTTCTGTCTACTCTGCCTAAGATACAAATTAATGTTAATGGAGTCCTGGTAGGACCATCAAGAATAGTCCGTAACTTCAGTATAATTTTCGATCAGTTCCTCACCTTTCAGTCACATGTTAGCTCTCTGGTACAGAGTGCATTTTTCCAGCTCTGCAACATCTCTTGCCCTCGTCCATCCCTCAGTGTTACTGATACTGAGACACTAATCCCTGCTTTCATCGCTACCTGCCTTGATTATTGTAATGCACTGCTTTCTGGCCTCCCATCCAAACTTCTCAACACACTACAGCAGGTCCAGAACTCTGCTGCCAGTTTACTTAAATATGAGAAAATCCACCCACATCACTCCTGTTTCTCGTGATTGTCACTTATAGAATCAAATGTAAAATTTTACTGATCGCCTACAAAGTTTTCCATGCACTTGCCCCTCAATATTTGTCTGACCTTCATCTTCCCTAAACTCCAGCCCGCACACTAAGATCTCCGGGCCCCTAGCTTCTTACTGTATCTAAATTCAGATTATCCGCTGTGGGTGGCAGGGCGTTCTGTGTGACAGCACCTATTGCATTTCCTCACAGTCTGCAGGAGGTAATTGGTCTGTTTACACCTTCAAACTCCAATTGAAAACTCATATATTTCAGGAATGCTATAATGTGTATAATTCAGTACGTAACATTCTTGTTGTCATTGTTTTGCTGTTGCTGCGTGTGCACTGTTTATCTGTATTATATTGTCCTCATTGTAAAGCATCCTCAAGCGTGGGAAATGTGCTATATAAGTAAATTATTATTATTATTATTATTATAATTATTTATTATCAATAAGGAAGTAAGAGGGAAATTTATTCAGTATGAATTACTACATATGTATCATGGACCCCCTTCTATGCTCTTCAAAATGAGCTTAATCAGTAACAACCTATGCTGGACATACCAAAGAGAAATAGGTACATTCTTTCTTGGGAATGTTGCATGATTCATCCATTTTAACGTGAGACTTTGAAATTCATGGGGGAATGATTGGGATAAGAATGACCAAAATCCCCAGGATTATACATTCTGCGAGATAAAACGGAAATATCCAGAATAGCTCATTTTGAAATTTGCAGTTTTGATGGCTGGGATTGTAACAGTGGCCAGAATAATTTATCAGAACTGGAAATCACTGAGGATACCAACTCTGGAAGAATGGAAGGAACTGGGTGAATCGATGTTAGCTAGGATTGGAGAGAGAGGAACAATAGTAACAGAAGTCTGGATAACCTTTGTGCACCTTATAAATTGTCAGTAACATCTTTATTAAGAGGCAAGTGAATAACAGTGAGGACTTTAAGTGAATCTCCTATCTTAACCAGGAATTGCTTCGCTTTTCCTTTTTCCGTCCTGCTGGGTCCCTCTAATCCAGTTGCTCCATTCAGAATTAAAAAGTACAAGGTACTGGACAGCTTACATATCACATTGTCCTCCTTTGCACTATTAGTCCCGTGAAAACCCTCAGTGCCTTTATAGTGGACCCTGTGGTCCTGGTGAAATGTTATTTCTTGCCACCTTTACATGGATTCTATGACAATATAGCTGGACTTGATTTGACTTTGCTAAACCTCAAAGTTAATGATTCTGTAAGAGAATTGGGCCAGTTTAGAAGCACGAGGTCGCCATGATTAGTGTCACTGATGCATTGGCTAAGAAAAGATAGTGTTTTTGTTTTTAACGTCTCGTATCGCGTGACAGACAGTCTGCTGCCTCTTGGGTGTGCTCGATATTTTTGCTGAAACGACTCAGACCGTGGTTAATGACACTTAACCGACAAGTCTAACAGGAAGGGTGTACTTGGCCCTCAGACACATCCTGCTGTTGTAAGTGTCACTCATCCTGCGGTCATACCCCATTGGTGCTCGGGGTCCCTGGGTCTCATTGTGGCATCTGCAAACGTGTCGGGAAGTTTACCGGTAACCATCATACGACTGCCATGTGCCTCACGAGCTCACTCTCACATTCTGGGTGGGGGTGGGGGGGGTCACATGACACACAGTTTGTCATATGCTTGGCGGAGTCCCAGAGTTATTCTGATTGGTGGATAGCAGCGGTGTATTTCACCTACCTTGGTCATGTGCTTCTCTTTGTGTAGCTGAAGGCATTAACTGATTGCCACATTGACATCCACCTACACAAAATAAAGAATGGGACTAATGAGTGGCAGATTGTTGCTGGAACAAATTATAAAAACAAACAAAAAAAAAACCTTATGCTTGGCTGTAAACATTATCTGTCAGTCCCCCCTGTGGACAGTTACAGTACTGCAATTTGCAGATAAAGCAACCCAAGTCCCGCATCTCCCCTGGGATCAATAAAGTACATTTCAATCTTCATCTTAAATCAAATCTATTTTCTGCGTAGTTTAATAGCACGGAGGAGGCAGCACCATCTGGTAAGAGGTAGCAGGACAGTTTTAGCATTTTTCAGCAATTCAGTGTAAAAAGTGACGCTGATCTTTAAACGTCTGAAATTCCAAGTGAAAAACAGGCAGATGATAGAACATTTCTATCATTCTTTTCAACAGATGTCTTATTTTCTTTATGCCCCATCTGTTTGTTAGCATTTCTCAAGTAGCAAGGACTGTAGAAGTTATCAGTTAGGTGATGGTCAAAGATGATAGCAAGGGTGTGTGATATGGTTTCAGTTTGAGGCCCAGTGGGTAAATATGCTCATGCTATTGAACTGGGTTCAGTGGCTCGGCATGTAGCACATGCAGGGTTCGGATCCCACATCCTTCTCCCTTTGTTTGTGTGGGTTTACTCTGGTCACTCCCATAGACCAACAAATATCTGTCTCCAAATTGCCCCAATGAGTGTGAGTGGCTGTATTTTAATTCGATAATTTTTTTTCTTTCTGGTAAGCACCGCAGAGGGATTCGCTCAATCCGAGAATTCCACGGTGACCGGCTGGGAGACCTTCCTGCAGGCCCTCGGGTACTTCCTGAAGATGTTCTTTGGCTCTGCCGCCTTGGGCACGCTCACAGGCCTCATCTCTGCCATCGTATGCTTTCACCATGGCGGTGACTCGGGATGGGAGTGAGGCCCAGACCGAGGACGAGGGCGACCGAGTCTGTGCTTGTGAGGGGGGGCGCTGTGTGGCTCAACCGGCTAGGCTGTTGAGTCTGTGCTCAGAAGGTAGTGGGTTCAAATCCTAGGGTTGGACCCTTGATTCAAATTTTTGAACTGTATGTCAAATAACCAAAGAAAAAGGGTATGTCTGTCAGAGGGGGAGGGAGGGGGGGAATGTGACACTATTGTCCTCTCCGATGTAGTAAAACAAGCTCTCCAGGACAGGCGTGAGATAAGGCCTGCGCTTTGTCATGAAGCTGTTTTTGAAATGGTTCAGTGAAACAGAATACTTTGTTATAGGACTAATGGGGAACATGATGGGGGCTGTGTTGGAGGATGTCGTCCTGCCGTATGCTGGGGCGGTTAGGTGATTAGTTACGTGGCGAGGGAGGAGGTTTCCTAGTGCTCCTTAACCTCAGCAAACTCCAGAGCCTCAAACACTTTGACCTGAGGAAGACGCCCTCGCTGGAGTTCGGGATGATGATCATCTTCGCCTACCTCCCGTACGGCCTGGCAGAGGGCATCAAACTCTCCGGTGAGTCCTTCACCCCCAAAGGCCTCAGGATTCCCCAGGGTCTTAATGCAGGCATTGGCTGTGTACAAAAAAAAAACACACGCATTCTACACAAGCATTCGTCTGACCTGTTTGAGAGATATTAAAAATTATTAGTTCGGCTGATAGTTACGTAAACTAGCTGCCTTGATTATTGATATAATAAGAGAAACTATGGCTCATGGCTGTTCATCGATTGTTACGCTACTACAAAGACACCCTAATTAAAAATGGACATTGCTCCGCAGTGTTCGTTGCCGCTCATGTATTGCAATCCCAGCAGCCCTATAACTTGTTTCTTTTTCCTGATCTGACGTGGTTTAAAGCAACAGCGTCTTTTTACCTGAGCTGACCAAAGTCCCGTGCAGCATCCCGGGTGGGTCTGCCTGCCACATCAGCAATAGCTCCTTGGATTCTTGAATCTTGCGAAACTTGGTGTTCCTCCCGATTTATGAGATAGAACCTTCAAAGGAGCCCGCTGCTCGTGACATAGAACCTGTCTGCACTGTACAATCCTTCCTACCCTACGGATTGTTTAACTTTCACCCTAATTAAGCCAGGTTTTTTTGTTTGGGTTCTCCTGTACCTTCTGTGCATCAGCTGAGTACTTGACCAGTTTGTTAAATACGCCAGAACGCTGGTGATTTTCGCCGGTTGGAAAGTTCCCTTCCCATGCGTAGTGTGTTTTATTGGCCTGTTCAGGTGTCCTGCTACTGGCTGCCGTTTGAGTATCAGATGATAATTTTTCCTAAGCCTTAGAACTCATAAACGATTCCCTTTTTCAAGCATCTGTACTATTAGCAGATGTAGTTACACGCTTAGAAAACTTGAGGAAGTGCCTCGGCTGATTTGCGGCTTTTTCCAGCCCGCCTGCTCCTCTTTGTCCTTGGCTTCTGTGTGACCCTGTCCTCTGTCCGCCTTCCCCGCCGCTGGAATTTGCTGACTCTCCCGTTCTCTCCACCAAGGTATCATGGCGATACTGTTCTCAGGGATCGTGATGTCACACTACACTCACCACAACCTGTCCCCGGTCACCCAGGTCCTGATGCAGCAGACCTTGCGCACCGTGGCCTTCATGTGTGGTATGCATCACCCCCCTCCGCTCCCCCATGTCCTCTCCCTTTAATATCTGCTCACCCTTTTTCTCTCTCCATCCTTTACCCCAGAAATCTGCCCTCTGCCTTTCATCTTTCCTGCTTCTCTAAAATGTCCCATTTTCATCTCCTTGACCTGCTTCCTTCACCCATACCTCCCCTCCCACCAGCTCCCCCACTTCCTGTTCTAAATGTTTTTCACTTCCCCCATCCCCTACTTCAAATACATCCACTTCCTTTTCCCCACTTCCTGTTCTAAATGTTCTTCACTTCCCCCATCTCCTATTTAAGTGTTTCCCATATGCAGTACAGTGACATATTTTGATTCAGTGAGTGATGGTTAAGCAACACTCCAGGGGGCGATTGGCTTTCTTCTGGGGCCAACGCTTTTATGAGCCCTGAAGTCTCTTCACTTCCTGTTTCTGTTTTCTCCCGATCTGCCCCAGAAACCTGCGTCTTCGCCTTCCTGGGACTGTCAATTTTCAGCTTCCCCCACAAATTCGAACTGTCCTTCGTCATCTGGTGCATCGTAAGTGACGCTGCCTCTCCGTCCGAAGTGGACCCTCGTGTTGGCCTGGCCAGTTGAGCGGCAAGCGGGCCCGTCTCTCAGCCCTCTGTCTCCTGCCCCCCAGGTCCTGGTGCTCCTGGGCCGGGCCGTGAACATATTCCCTCTCTCGTTCCTGCTCAACTTCTTCCGCGACCACAAGATCACGCCTAAAATGATGTTCATCATGTGGTTTAGTGGTAAGGCAGTGGGCGGCCTGGTGAAACAGACACAGTGTGGGGTCCAGGTTGGGGTCACTGTGCTCCCCAATTGCTAAAGGGCTACCTCTCAAGTTTTGGGGGTGGTGTGTGGCCCAGCGGGTCAGGATTCTGTGCCCGTGATCAGAAGGTTGTCGTTTCAAATCCCAGGGCTGGCGTACGGAAGCCACTTTTGTACCATTGAGCGAGGCTCTTAACCCCCAGCTTCAGGGACACTACACGCTGGCTGACCCTATGCTGTTACCACCAAGCTTGCTCTCACCTGTATATGAGTCTGTGTGTGTCATAGAATGCAAGTTGGGACAGACGAAAATGTATTTCCCCATGAGGATGGGTAACGTGTCACTATTTCTATTCAAAGTTTTCAGGTTTCAAGTTTTATTGTCAAATGTATTCAGGGAACATTGGAGCACAGTGAAATTCTTGTGACACAGCGGGGGTGGAGGGTGGGGGGGGGGTGGCAAATGGCAGTGCAAGACAAGACAAGCCAATGCAATACAAGAATAAAAAGACATGATGATTACAGACGCTCCCCAGGTTACGATGGTCCAAGTTACGGTATTTCGACTTTACGATGGGTATTCCGGTTCCATTCTGTTGTTCAATTTCAATACATTATTCAGTGTGTTCAATGCATTCAATGCATTCAAACACTTTACAATAAAACAGCCTTTGTAACAGCTGTAGGCTAACGTAAGCGTTCTGAGCAGGTTAAAGGTAGGCTAGGCTAGGCTATGATGTTTCTTAGGTTATGAGTACTGTATTAAGATGTATTTTCGACTTTGTGAGGTTTATCGGAACGTAACTCCATTGTAACCTGGGGAGAGTCTGTATGAGAATTAAGTAGCTTTGAGACATGTGGGAAATGACCGTAATGTAGTCTGAAGTGTTGTGAAATGAATGAATGAATGCACAGATTTGTGCAATACTTTCCGCCCTGAAACCTGCGCTGGCTCTAGTGCCAGAGGATGTCCAGGCCTTAGCCCAGAAATTCATACACGGGAACGCAAGGACTGTCATGAAAGAGTGGGGGGCTTTGTTAGAAACACTGGCCCCTGAAGCCCCTCCCCCGGTGCCCTCAATGCTGCTGAATGCAGTGCTGCAGTGAAGAAGCGGAAATGAGTAGCTCTCGGGGTGCAGTGTGACTCAGCGGATCAGGACGCTATAACCATGATCGGAAGATGACCAGTTCACATCCTGTGGTCTGTGTGTCTGTGTGTGTGTGTCTGTGTCTGTGTATGTGTGTCTGGTGTGTGTCTGGTGTGTGTCTGGTGTGTGTAGTGTGTGTGTAGTGTGTGTGTAGTGTGCGTGTCTGTATGTAGTGTGTGTGTGTGTGTGTAGTGTCTGTGTGTGTGTGTGTGTGTGTGTGTGTAGTGTCTGTGTCTGTGTGTAGTGTCTCTGTCTCTGTGTGTGTGTGTGTAGTGTCTGTGTCTCTGTGTGTCTGTGTGTGTGTAGTGTCTGTGTGTGTGTAGTGTCTGTGTCTCTGTCTCTGTGTGTCTGTGTGTGTGTGTGTGTGTGTGTGTGTGTAGTGTCTGTGTGTGTGTGTAGTGCCTGTGTTTTTGTCTCTGTGTGTGTCTGTGTGTGTGTAGTGTCTGTGTGTGTGTAGTGTCTGTGTGTGTGTAGTGTCTGTGTTTCTGTCTGTGTGTGTGTGTGTGTAGTGTCTGTGTGTGTGTGTGTGTGTGTAGTGTAGTGTCTGTGTTTCTGTCTGTGTGTGTGTGTGTGTGTGTGTGTGTGTAGTGTCTGTGTGTGTGTAGTGTCTGTGTTTCTGTCTGTTTGTGTGTGTGTGTGTAGTGTCTGTGTGTGTGTGTGTAGTGTCTGTGTTTCTGTCTCTGTGTGTGTGTGTGTGTAGTGTAGTGTCTGTGTTTCTGTCTGTGTGTGTGTGTGTGTGTGTGTGTGTGTGTGTGTGTGTGTGTGTGTGTGTGTGTGTGTGTGTGTGTGTCTCGCTCCGTGGACAGTCTGGCTCCGCTTTCTCGATCGTATGTCACTTCAGAACAAACCTCTGCTGATGGAATAAACACAGGTTTCTCGCTGCAGTTCAGAAGGTATGTTTGTGGGTGGTCTGTAGATCAGGCATCTGTGGGCTTGGATTCGAATCCTGTGGTTGGCAGAGGAATCAAATGGCTGCAAGGCCCTTAAACCCAAATTCTTATTGGCCACAGTTTCTCCTTACTTGTGCATGACCTCCCCCAAGGCATCTGCTAAATAATTAGAAATGTAATGTAATCTCATTTGGGCATTTAGTCTTTGAACTGTATTATGGCTTGAGCATATTTAACCGCAAGCCCTCAAACTGACAAACTCATCGCACATCCTTTCTATCATCACTGATCATCGCGTAACTGATAATTCCTGCAGTTCCTGCTTCATGGGAAAGATTAAAATCGATCATGTAGGCTTTATCTTCTTGGCAGCAAGGTTATTTCAAGGTTAACTCCGCTAATTTAATAAAATTCAATTAGCTCAGGAGAAAATGATTTTCATCTTGTTTTTTTCTTCATTTTTATTTTAAAACAGGAAGTTTCATTTTCCTTTGTCCTGGATATTCAGGGAAGTTTTCAGGGAAGTTTTCAGGCAAGATTTCCCGTTAAATGTAGTTGTTAGTAAATGTTCTGGATCTTCCTAGATGCACATTTTTATCTAAGCATAGTGATCAAGGGGCGAGCAGAAATTAAAATGTGACCAAATAAACCTGGAATCGACGGATGAATGAGATTAGCATCTTGTTCATTCTTATATGCCATTATGTGAATGAAAAGGCTGGTTTGAACTTTCTGGTCATTTTTCCTGGTGTCGTCCAAATCCTTCTTTTTGCTACCTGCTGTCAGTCTGCTGGCTGTGTCCCCCATTCATCTTCTCCTACATATTTTCCATGATTATTAAATGTATTATTTTGTTAATTTTTTTTTTAGCTTAACTTTTATGACAATTAACAAATTATTTCGTTGTGTTACACAAAGACTATACGGTGTTTGAAACTTGAATCTTTTGGTGTGCCCCCCCCCCTTCCCTGTTGCCCCCCCCAGGTCTCCGGGGTGCCATCCCCTATGCTCTGAGCCTCCACCTGGGCCTGGAGCCCATCGAGAAGCGTCAGCTGATTGGCACCACGACCATCGTCATCGTGCTATTCACCATCCTGCTGCTGGGGGGCAGCACCATGCCACTCATCCGCCTCATGGACATCGAGGAGAGCCAATCTCGCCGCAAGAGCAAGAAGGACGTGAATCTCAGCAAGACGGAGAAGATGGTATGTTCGATATTCGTTTGTAAAGAAGACCTACCATAGTAGACCTTTATGGGAGGATGAGGGTTAGCTTAGGGCCAAGCTTAGCTTTGAGCCAGTCGGAGACAAGCTTAGGAATAAGGTAACATTGGAATGAATTTTCACAGGTCGTCCACAGCTATTCACTCTTTGAGCTGCATTATAAGATGAAAGATTGAAATTCGATCATTTATCTTCTTGGCAGTGAGGGCGTTTCAAGCTAAACTCCACTAATTTTATTAAATTAATTCAATATAAAATCAGCAGAAAATGGTATTCATCTTGTCTTCTGTTTTTTTTCTATATTAAAAGAGGAAATTTCATTTTCCTTTGTCCTAGATCTTAAGGGAAGCATTTTCCGTTAAATATTAGCTGTTAATTAACACTCCCGAATCTTCCTGCGGACAGTGGAATTAAATGCACGTTTTCGTCCTGAGATGCTGGTAAACATTATTTTCAGCGCCTCGAGCGGAGTCAGTTTTCCTGAACGTCCGAGCCTCCGCTTTGGAACTTTTCTTCTCTGAAGATCCCTGGAGCTGCATCGCTCTTTCGGTCTTATGAGGCTCTTAGTGGAGTTTGTGAGCTGCGGCCGTAGCCGGCTCTGCTGACGATGGAGGTTTCGCAGTTTCGCCGAATGTCCACGCTCCGGTTCCTGCTGATCACAAAAGTTATGAATGTGGGTTTTTTTTTTCCATATTAAAGTCATAACATGAGCAGGAATCGGTGAGTTTGTACTGGATCAGCTGTCGATTCACTGCAGTGCGTTGTTGAAACAGCCCGGTGACGTGTGTCCTGTGCTGTTTTGTTCCTCTGCGTGGTTTGGCATCTTCTCCAGTGCCTCGTCAGTCATGATGAGTCACGCAGTTCCCTGATTGTCTCTAGGGTCACGCCATTGAGTCGGAGCACCTCTCCGAGCTGACCGAGGAAGAGTACGAGGCTCACATCTATCAACGGCAAGACCTGAAGGGCTTCATGTGGCTCGACGCTAAATACCTCAACCCTTTTTTCACCAGACGTCTTACCCAGGAGGTGAGCCGTCTTGGGTGACCTCTCCTCTCGGCATCCTCACTTTCCTTGACCTCCTCAGCATTGTCAGATATCATTTTGGCAAACATAGAACTGAGCCAGCAGGGTCAGATACCGTCTGGAGCAATTGGGTTTTGAGGGCCTTGCTCAAGGGCCCAATAATGACATCAGTCTGTCAGCAATGGGATTTGAACTGGCAACCTTCTGATTATAGGCAGAGCATCCTAATCTGCTGAGCCACACAACGCCCCCTACAGTCTAATGTCACTTGCCTTCAAACATTGTGCGATGAGTTTACTACCTTTAATTGGCTTCCTATGACACATTCTTCCTACTTTATTCATGTAGTCAATCCCTTCATTCCAGCGTGACCCATAGTTATGATGAGCAGTGGGTAGCTCGGCAAGTTAGTGTTTTGTGCCCAGAATTTTGTGGGTTCAAACCCCTCGGTCAGCAAAGTAGTGGCATTGTCAATGGGCCCTTGTGCAATGCTATTACCCCCCCCCCCCTTCCCAACTGCTCTCTGACCCCAAGCTTTCCTCACTTGTATTTCTTTTTGGACAATAGTACCTGCTAAATAAATTAATGTAAATACAATATCTCACTTGCTTCCAAGTCTGAAGTCCCGTGACGTAATACGCTGATGCTAACTATGCTTGAAAAGCTCCACTCGAATGCTCTCAAAAGGCTAACACGCCCAGATAATGAAACACTGGCATGAACACTGTAGACTGCTATGTCACTAATGTGTCACGAGAGGACCGAACTCGCCGCCCCCTGTCTCCACTCACCCTTGTCGTGTCACACAGGACCTGCTTCACGGCCGCATCCAGATGAAGACGCTGACCAATAAATGGTACGCGGAGGTGCGACAGGGTCCGTCAGGCTCGGAGGACGAGGATGATGAAGCTGAGCTGCTGTGAGAAGGGGGTCCTGGGAGCCCGTGACCCCCATCTGCCCACGGACTTCTAGTGAAATGCTCCAGTGAAACTCAACAGCGCGACGTTCCGTAGGAATTCAGCATTGGAACACTCCAATGGAATTCAACAATGGAATTCAGTAGTGGAACGTTCCAATGAAACTCAGTAATGGAACGCTGCGGTGATTGCAGAGATGGAAAGTTACCTTGTCATTACACGGCATACTATCTTATCGGCTTAACACTGGAATTTTCTGAAGAGGGAATGTTGTATAAAATGAAGGGAACATTTTCGAACAGGAAACCTTTCCTGAAAAGCAATATCTAAGCACTTTGTGTTATATATTTTTTTCTATGTATTTTGTTTGACTGAAGATTAACTGAAGCCGTCACCATCATAAATGGTGCCAATGAATGTTCGTGTGATGGCCATCAAATCATATAAAACATATATTTATTTTGTATTTATTGTTGGGGTCGGGGAGAGATTTTTATAGTGGTGTCCATTCACAAGCTGTTTGAAAGCAGTAAGATGAATGAGTGGAAATCAATCCAGTGGCTGGTTTGTTGGGAAACCAATATTAATGTACTAGATTTTTCTTACACCGATTATGAATTAAATGGAAACATTTCATGCAACGAGAGACTTTGCGTTTTGCTGCCTCGTTTCTTCGTAAAATCACTTTTATAGGTCTTATATTACATTATATTTATATTATATTACTCTTATATCACTTGACTATCAACACAGCAGTGATCTCAGCTGGACCTGAGCTCACAGGTCAGTCACTGCGCTCACAAAAACCGATTTAGCGGACCAGTGTCTGGTCAGGTTTACTTTAAAAAAAATATATATATATATATATATATATATATATATATTTAATATAAACTGATTATTTGATTGAATTAGAAAGACTATAATATATACATTATGTTATACACGACCGAAAGCCATGTCGAGTCCGCACGATCCCATCGACCTGACTCTCAGAACAGCCACACCCCACCATCAAAATAACCGTAAACAAAAGTAATTCTCTCCCAAATGTTTCTTGAAGTCTTTAACCACAGAAGAATGTGTAACAGTTATTGTGCAATAGGCAGGGATCCAGGTCTCTGTGATTCTAAACATAAAAACCATGGGATGGTGTCCAGTTCATTTTGTGAGTCATTGTTTGGTTACCTTCACGAAATACTTTGAATTTCCGTGAGACTGAAGTTTATCGTAACGCAAGAACTTGATGTTTCCTTATGCTTCTAACCTTACGAGAAAAAAACCTGTAAGGTAAAGATATTTGCTTCTTGGAACAAGACACAAATTTTAGTCTTTTGGCTACTTACAAGCATGATCCAGTTAATGCCTTAACCCTAAAACTTATGCAAAGCTTTAAAGGTTGTATTTTAGCACAAGTTTTTAGTTCTTTCGGTCAGTAATTAAGACACTAGTATAGCAACATCCCTTAGAATGTGAAACTCGTTATTAAAGGTACCAAAACACGTGGATTTTTAATCAAAACGCTTAAAATCAGTAGGGCTTAAGCGTGGCATTCGCTTTGTGAACATCTCCGATCTTCTCGTAAATATGTTTGCAATTGCACACGCTAATAGGTGTGGCGCGTGGGGTTTCCAGCTATTGAAAAGATAAATGGCTCAGTCGAGTTTTCCTTGGGCTTGACTTTTTTTCTGAAGAAAGATCGATATCGGGGCTAATATGCCCAGGGCTGGGCATAAAATATTCGTGGTTACAGCCCCAAATGATCGGACCAAACGTTCGCCCATGGGTGTGGTAGTGCTGTTGCCTCACGCCTCCAGGGCTGAGGATTTGAATCCGCCCCTCCCTGGGTGTGTCTATGTCTTCCGCATGTCGTGCGTGTCGGCATTCCGAAAGACGGAGTATGTGTAAATTGACCGTGGAGTACAGGCGCATGTATCTGCGCTATGGTGGACTGGCATTCCATCCAGGGTGTCCAGCAGCCTTGTCCGCTTTGCTGCAGACTGTGAAGAAGATAAACGCTGAGATGATAGAGGGTCTCTGCTGAAAGTCAACTCCAGGCTTTCCGGGCTGGGTGCAAGTGAGAGAGCCCAACCAATCTGTCATCCACATGAATACATTTGTAAAATAAATAACTAAATAGTGCATGCATTTACAATAAACTATTAATACACATCGACATGACTAACACGCTACATCTTCAAGTATTACTTTACGATCTGATTTAATATTACTGTGCTTAATACAACTCTGGGAAATTTTAAAAGACCGCAGCCAATTTTATAGTTTCCCTCACTTCTCAGGTTATGGATATTCATCTGTGCAAAATATGCAAGTTTTGCAAACTGCAGCCTGGATCTACTCTGCTTCTTATTAATGAAGAGCTTCTTCCTTGCTGTATGGGACCGCAGCCCTGCTTCTAGGAGCCCGATACGAACGGTCCTAGCAGTGCACTTTACACCTGCACATAATGTTTCCCAATCCTTTTGAAGGTCACCTGGGGTCAACCTTGAATTCATGAGACACAGCTGAATAAAGTGACGAGATTAGAAAGTCACTTCTACCCTCTACCTGTTTGGTTTTTGATCGTTCCCTGTGTCTCCTGCTTCACCTTGTTCTTGTGTACTGCTTTCATAGAAGCTTTGCATCTGGAAGCAGCCTGCCTCGCAGTGTCGCATTCTACTAGCAGAACCACGACTAAACCAGTACCTATTTAACAATGCAGATTCTTAAAAAAAATATATCGCGTGCTCTCATTCTTTTCAGAGCCATATTTTCGTCTGGCCAACAGGAGGTGCAATAGCACCCCGTGCAGCCAAGTAAAATCTCTCCTGTAAGCATCTGGTTGTGTAAATGGATCAAAATTATAAGCTGCTTTGTATGTAGGCGCCAGCTAAAGCAAATAAATGTCGACAGAAGGCTTTCGGCAAAGCTGCTCCTGAAACCATGATTCACTCTACCTAGTCTGTCCAGTTGCAATGCACTGGGATTTTTATATAATGACGTATAATACAGGATAATTGTTTGGAGAGGAATTCGTATTCTGGAAAAACGCTGTGTTGAACAAAGAAACGAACATGATGAGGCTTGTGCCTTTTCATTTGACAGAAGTGGCGTGCATCCCCCCCCCCCCCCCACATACACACACATACACCAGCTTCCCGTTTTAACGGCGCGGTAAGCAGAAGTAGTCTGTGTCAATATTAACTGAAGGAGTCTGAAGAACTTGCTGAACAGCGCCCCCTTGTGATCCTTCGTATTTTTCAGCTTATTTCACATTTTCATGTATATAATACATGGTGCCTTAATAACCATCCATCCATCCATTTTCCAAACCGCTTATCCTATTGGGTCGCGGGGGGTCCGGAGCCTATCCCGGAAGCAATGGGCACGAGGCTGGGAACAACCCAGGATGGGGGGCCAGCCCATCGCAGGGCACACTCACACACCATTCACTCACACATACACACCTATGGGCAATTTTGCAACTCCAATTAGCCTCAGCATGTTTTTGGACTGTGGGGGGAAACCGGAGTACCCGGAGGAAACCCCACGACGACATGGGGAGAACATGCAAACTCCACACACATGTGACCCAGGCAGAGATTCGAACCCAGGTACCAGAGGTGTGAGGCAACAGTGCTAACCACTGCGCCACCATGCCGCCGCCTTAATAACCATGAGCTTCTTAATGTTTTTTAAAGCTATATTAATAATAAATTGAGACAAAAACTGCAAACACATATTTTAACTATGTCAAAGCTTTAACCTTTAGGATTTTTTTAAAGGTGGGCTGGTATAAGCGGGGGCATAATGCATAGAGAGGGACCAACCTTAACAACCTTAGCCAATGATGTGTTTTGAATCCTGAGTGACAGGAGAGAGGACAGTCTGGTGGCCAATCAGCTTTCAGCTGGGGCTGGTGTCCCTATGGCCCCGCCCCTGTTCAATGCTGACAGGAACTAACAGGCCAGCTGTGAATACTGCTTTGTTTTAGCTTAGCTCTGAGGTCAGCCACTGAGTGAAAATTAGCATCCAGAAGCTAGACGGTGGGACAGAGAGACAGACGGACCTCTTTCAAACTGCAGTCATGCCAGAGGTGCTACAAAGAGAGAATATTAATGAGATAAGAGAAGAGGCTCTTTTATATTCAAATTCTCTGATATCAATTATTCATCCATTAGGACTATTCATGTAGTCAATCAAGGGGATTTCGTACAGTGCTTTAGCATGCAAATAATTATCTATGGGCACGAGGGACTTAGAAAATGGAAAAGTGAGGAAAAAACTGATTGCAATGTAGGGAAACAAACAGTACGTTTGTGAATTGAGTCGTTACTATTTCCTGGACACACGTTTGATACATGTAGCTTAATGCAACAATCATAAGGATGCTGAATTTGTGCTCACAGCTCACAGTATAATCCCAGTCACTACTGCCACTTTAAACCCAGCACCTTATTGTCCTACTTGTATGTTATTTTACAATGTATATTGTATATATTTAATGTATATTGAATGTATGTTACCGTTCACTGTTCTGTTATTTGAGAGTTATTGTTCCGGTGTTGTTCTTTATCCTTATATGGTATATAGGTCTGCAGGGAGGTACAATATGCAAGCAAGTGTCTCATTGTACTTGTATAAATGACAATGAAGCTTTTGCATCCTTACATTCTTCTAGAATTCTGAATTTCCCTTGTGCTCTGCTGTCTGTGTCCTTAGCATGTGTGACCAGTTCAGCTACCATTGCGGGCCGTCCACTGTGAAGGCTCCTAACCAGCACAGGAATTACAGCGGCACTGATAGGCTGCAGTCCGCTGGCCTTTTCCAGCACTGCCTCCATTCATTGTAGCATTCCAATGCTGGGTTCCATTGGAGTGTTCATCAAAGTGTATATGAAATGCTTCAGATAAAACTATGTTTGAAAATGTCCTAGATGTTTATCATCATCGTTTTTGCTGCATCCAAAAGACTGCAGTTAAAATAAATAATACGAATTAATCTGCTGAACATGAATATGGCTTTTTTTCTAATGTGAAGTGGATTCAGACGAGGACTTTAACTTAACTTCAGCAACCACATCAAAGCCGTAACTAAGATGTCATTATATTATGTGAAAAATATAGGCAAAATCAGAAGCTGTGTTCCCCTTTAGACTTAGGCAGGCCTCATTCACTCATTCAAAATACTGCCTCTAGAGTCTTAACAAACACCAAGGAGAGAGCACATTACTCCGGTTCTCAGATCCTTACAGCGGCTCCCTGTCTCCTAACAAACACCAAGGAGAGAGAGCACATTCTCAGATCCTTACACTGGCTGCCACATCCTGCCCATCTGACACCCGCTTCCTCCCTAATGTGGCCCTAACGAGCCACACCTGGTAATTATTTTTCTTACCTCTCGTTCCTGCCCTCCTACTAATCACTCCAGCTGCCTCTCATTTGCTCCCCTTGTCAGCTTTATATAAAAGTTCTTCCAGGTCCTGTGTTCCGTAGACCTGCTGTTCATGTTGTACCCCCTCACTGCCTGTGCCCTGCCTTCCTCTGGTCCTCCTGGTTTTGATCCCTGAGATTGTGTTCTTTTCTGACTGTTGTTCCTTTGAGTTTAATAAACCCCTTTTTTGCTTGCCCTAACGCCTGCTCCTGCATTCTTTGTTCTGCCCGATGTGACACTAGCTTCCTGTCTCCTGCAAAGTGCTGCTTATGATCTGTAAATCGCTCAATGATTTAGCCCCAGATGATATTGCCAATATATTTGAAGAATATAAGCCTGGTAGGTCGCTTAGATCGGTAGGAACTGGTCAGCTAGTGACGTCCAGAGTTGAAACAAAGTAGATTGAAATCCTGTTTAGTCATTATGCTACTAAATTTTGGAACCTCCTTCCAGTGAATATAAAAAATACCCCAAATGTTGCTGCTTTTAAGTACTAATTGAAAAGAGTTTTACTTTCCACTTCTTTCATTGTAATTGATGCGATCGGCACTTTCTCGCTTTTAATATCTTCTTAAATGTTTTATGTTCTTTTAATTTTTAATATTCATACTTATTTCCATGCGTTTATTTATGTCGACTTTTGCTTTATGCACTATATTACTTTTATCTAATTTTCCATATCGCACTTTGAATGATCTTTGCGCATGAAAATGTGCTGTATGAATAATCTTGACGAGAATTTTGTTTCCTCATTTGACTCAGGCCATGAAAATCATTCATCAAACACAGAAAGAGGGAACATATTGGATAGTGTGAAATTACAATCAGGAAGTAGCATGATGTGAAATTAAATGCCCGAAGCATACAGCAGTGTCCCCCTCTGTGAATTTTGCCGACCCGGTCATTTGTCATCTTCCTTCTGGTTCTGGCAGGTTGAGCAGATTGGGGCGCCCCCTGGTGGCCACGGTGTTCTAAGCAGCCGTTTAGTTCGCTTATGCCTTGGACAGAAATGAGAGACATAAAGGGGCAGCGTGTAAACGCCAACCCAGTGGGACACCCCCCCCCCCCCCCCCATCAGCCGTGCTCTACACGATCTGATACCTTTCCAATTCTTTCTGAAGACGGCTATATGAGATTCTTTCTTTAGAAATTCTTTCTTTTCTCTCTGTTTTTTTCAGTTTCTTTACTGGAGGACAGAGTGAGGGACGTCCTGCTCTGACGCTGTCATCCGTGCATCTATGTATAGATTGGCGCTTCCGTGTAAGCACCTCACTGACACTGTCGTTTTACACATCAGTACACATCTGCCGCCGGACATGTTCTCATCCATTTAAAGCTTCTCTGGGGGGGGGACGACGACGACATACAGCGGGGAAAATAACTATTGAACGTGTCAAAATCACTAAATATATTTCTAATGGGGGTATTGACATGAAATTTACACCAGCACAAATTTAACAGCCCAAGTAATATACACGAACAAAGAAATCAAACCAAATACGTCCGTAAATTAAGTTTTGTGTAATAAAGTGAAATGACGCAGGAAATGAGTATTGAACAAGCTTACTGAGATTTATTTAATACTTAGTAGAAAAAGCCTTTGTTGGTAATGACAGCTTCAAGACACCTCCTATGTGGAGAAACTAGACGCACGCATTGCTGAAGTGTGATTTTGGCCCGTTCTTCCACACAAACTTCCAATCGTCTTATGAACTCCGATCTTCAGTTCTTTTCACAGATTTTCAGTTGGATTCATTTTGGGTGATTGACTGGGCCATTCGAGCAACTTTACGTGTATTTTCTTTCTCTGAAACCAACTGAGTGTTTCCTCAGCTGTGTGTTTGGGATCATTGTCTTGCGGAAATGTCCACCCTGGTAGGTGGCAGCAGATTCTTATCAAGAATGTCTTGGTACGTTTTTCCATTCATCCTTCCTTCAATTATATGAAGTCTGCCAGCATCATATGCTGAAAAACAGCCCCACACCATGATGTTGCCACCCCCAAACTTCACCGTTGGGATGGTGTTTCGGGAGTGATGTGTAGTGACATTTCCCCTCCAAACATGGTGCCTGCTATGACATCCAAAGAGTTCAGTTTTAGTCTCATCTGACCAGACTATATTCTCCCAGTATTTCATTGGCTTGTCCAAATGTCGTACAGCAAACCTTAAACGAGCTTCCACGTGCTTTTTCTTCAGCAGTGGAGTTTTGTGTGCAGTGAGCGTGCATAGAAGCCTCTAACCGGTTATGGCATTTCAATGCATTACGTATTGCTCTCTTTGAAACAGTTGTATCTGTCGATTCCAGGTCTATCTGAAGCTCTTTGCGAGCGCTCCTTGCCTCTTGGACAACACTTCTGATTATTCTTTTGACTCCTCTGTCAGAAATCTTACGAGGAGCACCTGGTCGTGGCTGGTTTATAGTGAATTAATGTTCTTTCCACTTCCAGATCATGGCTCCAATGGTGCTCACTGGAACATTCAGAAGTTTATAAATACGTCTGTAACCAAAGCCATCAGTATGTTGCTTTAAGGTGCTTTAAGTTGCTTTTTGTGTCACCAATTAGGACTAAACCAGCCGATATTAATTTGCACTGATATGCGGCATGCAGGGTCGCTTTCTATAAATGCTGACAGATTTCAGCTGGTTTCTTGGCTTTCATGAAGTTACGTTCCGATCGGCAGTTCGTAACTTGAAATCTTTGTAAGTCGTTATTCAACATCGTTTTAAGGGTATACGCAACTAGGGTGTACGCACGCTACGCTGCTGCGCGGCGGGAGTAGCGGCCAGAAGTCGTTCTAGGTGGAATTGGCGCGCAGAAAAAAATGATGTTGCGGACAGGAAACGGGAGCCAAGTGAACACAATTTGTACTTACAGTCCTCTTCGTTTATATATGTGAAAGTTCGCAAGTAGAGGACCGTCTGTATTTGTTTTGATTTCTATATATGTGTGGACTTCTTGGGTTATCACGGACACATAAATTTCATACATGTAATTTATTCAGAAGGTGTAGTTATTCACAAGCCTACAGGCTTAGTTTTTGGAGAAAGCCGGGTCAAATGGGTGTCAAGGGCCTTGCTCGGGGGCCCAACAGTGACATTACTCTGCCAGCTCTGGGATTTGAACCAGCAACCATTTAATCACAGGCACACTAATACATCAAGCCAAAACTCATCCTGTACCTTGTGAAAGGAGAATGTTATCTGCTGTTCTGCATTCAATAACTGCTTTTCATATTACTCTAAAACGGATGCATAAATGAGTAAATATCTTTCCGGGTCGTTAAACCAGTCCTCATTAGATTAATATCGTGTAATCGAAAAGCAAACCCTGGAATGACGGCTATGTAAACCTATTTTGCAAAAGCCATGAATGCACTAACCCAAGTAAGTAAGCTTTTGGCTACTGTGTAATGAGGCAGTAAATGGATAAGCAAACAGATCGTATGAAACAGGCAAATTTCCACGCAGCAAGCAGCCAACCGCTCTGAATATTAATTGTTTTGTTGTGGCTAACAATTAAGATGTTTCACAACACTTTTTAATCGCCTCATTAAAACGCTGGCAGCATTTTGTAATAATCGGGATTCAGGCAAAAAGTCCACGGACTGCGCGGACATTTTTATGCCATTGATGTAAAAACAGAACAAAAATGGAAACAGATTAGAGTTGCTGAAGAGAAGCGGAATATAGATCATGTGACTGTTAATGCCATTTAAAATAATTCTGCAATAAATTAGAATGAAGTCTGTTTTATTAGTATGCTAATTTTATTAATCTGTTGCTATGCATTTATGCTATTTCATCTGTTTGTTTGGGTCGAGCTGGTAATACCCTGTCCATACGCACGGCCGTAAAAACAGCTTTCCCGACGTTGTAATGCATCTTTTTATAAACTCCTTAATGTACGCTCCTATGTTAGCTTTCCGGAAGCAATGAGCAGAAGCTTCCCAGGCTGATTTAACAATTAACAGCTAATGCATGATTAGGTAGCGGATCCCCCATAGACAGACTGGCAGCTGCGGCGGTGAGTCTTCTCTGTCGGGTAATTATCAACGCACTCAGCGCACAGATCCTAATTAATTATGCCATTTCATTGGAATTCAAGCTGCATTTCCAACCACTGCAACGGGGGACCTGGGGGGCGACTTCAATCATGCTACACTCTTGAAACAAGCTTAACTTGCATCGACGTGTATAAGCTAATTACTAGGTTGCATGTATGCGATGCTGATCGCAGTTAACCAGTCATCTACATGTTGCATAAGCAACGTGGAAATTGAAATAAAATCGTTTAAGTATTTAAAGAAATGCTGGTCATATTTCAGTATTTCTGATTATTTCGGAGCAATGCCCCCTGTGTAGAGTAATCATTACCATAGTTTCTGAATTATAACGTGGAAGTGTAGTCCAGGGGACTGAACAGATTCTTTCTTGTCGGTTTTTCTGGCGCTTATACGTTTCCCGCTTTCTGTGTATTTCTTAAAAAGATGCATTTATACCGAAGAAGGTGGGTCCGAAAGCGCACCGCTGTACGCCTCTTTCCAGAGAGGTAACGTTTGTAATAAATGTTGCCATTGCTGCCGAAATATTTCCATTTGTTCGTGTCATGCGGGGCGAGGTTAGCACTGTTGTCTCAAACCTCTGGGACCAGGATTCCACGTGTGTGGAGTCTACATGTTCTCTCAGTGTCAATGTGGGTTTTTCACTGGATACTCCCGTTTCCTCCCACAGACCAAAAACATGAGGAGGCTGACTGGATTTTCCAAATTACCCAAAGGTGTGAATGGTGTGTGTGAGTGTGTTCTGTGATTGGTCGGTGCTCCATCCTGGGTTGTTCCCTGCCTTGTGCCCACAGGCTCTGGACCTCCCATGACCCTAAATACGACAGTTACAGAAAATGGATCGATGTTTCATGCAGGAAGCTGCTCAATGGGCTGATTCATACCTGCAGGGTTGTGGGTTCAAATCCCACCCCTACTGGGTGAGTGAAGTTTGTACCTGCTCCCCTTATATAATGTGTACGTTAGTGAGGTACTTTGTATTCCACCCATGGGGGTGGTTTGTGGTTCAGTGGATTAGGTCACTGCTCATGTAATCAGAAAGTCGCCAGTTCAAATCCCAGCACCAGCAAAGTGATTTCACTATTTCTCCAGAGACTTTTTTTTCTTTCGATAAATGCATCTACTAAATAGGTTTAACACAAAGTGTTAGGTCAACTGGTACCTGTAAATTACTAATGGCATGTGTGTGTCCTGAAAGAGAGAGGTCAGGGGAGGGTGGCCGGACTCATTAACGCTAACAGGAATGACAAGTAAAAAAGATAACAGCTCAGTACAGCTGTGTGCAGAAAGGCTTCTCTGAACTCGCCCTTATAGTGGTTCTGGAGGCAAATGTCAGTTCGATTTGGAACTAGCTTGATGCACCAAGCTAACAGTTTTATTAAACCAGGTTTGATTTTGATTTTTGTTTATTTGGGTGGACTGGTACCTCAGTAAGTAGCTCTGTATTCATAACCTACATGTGAACATCACTTTACTAAGCGTTCACCTTCAGTGCAAAAACTGAAAGGCCTTTGCCAAAAATGAGGTTTTAAAATGGTGTAAACAGCCTTTTCATTTTCCATATGAACCATGCAGTTAAGGCAAATTAATTCATCATATGAAGTTGTTTTACATTTCAAGGATACTGATAGAAAAGGGGGGACGGCATGGTGGTGCAGTGGTTAGGGTGAGGGGGGGCATGGTGGTGCAGTGGTTAGCACTGTTGCCTCACACCTCTGGGACCCGGGTTCGAGTCTCTGCCTGGGTTACATGTGTGCGGAGTTTGCATGTTCTCCCCATGTCATCATGGGGTTTCCTCCAGGTACTCCGGTTTCCCCCCACAGTCCAAAAACATGCTGAGGCTACTTGGAGTTGCTTAAGTGCCCACAGGTGTGTGTGTGTGAGTGTGTGTGTGTATGTGTGTGTGTGAGAGAGAGTGTGCCCTGCAATGGGCTGGCCCCCCATCCTGGATTGTTCCCTGCCTCATGCCCATTGCTTGCTCCAGACCCAGTAGGATAAGCGGTTTAGAAAATGGCTGGATGGATGATAGAAAAGGTGTTTTGGGAATTTAGAGTGATGTGCTAACTATACTTGCTGGCGTTTTAAAAAGGGTAGTAAAAATAGTACATCAGTATAAAAGCAAATTAAATTTCTTTCAAGGACGATGCCAGTTTAACACAGACACATTATTATGAGCACCGGATTGTACCAGGACAAACAAGGACGTTCAGATTTCCCTTTGCATAGACGAGTCACAGAGATGAGTGCCTGGCCATATCTCACAGACAGCAAAATCTTCTTTTAAAATCCAAACCTAATGGACTCCATTGCTTGTCCTGCGTCCCCATTCCTTGAGATTTACTCAGTCATTCTTAGCTTTGCCTTGCTGGACAACAACAGATGAATAGAGTGAGCAAAGCCTCAGAGTAAAGGGTGTGTGAACAGGCACCATGTCCAACAAGCTGCCACTCAAAGACCCAAGTGTCTGATGGTGTCTGACGGTGTGATCCTCCTACAGCAGCTTGAGGGTCCTTGATGGGGAGGGTGTAAGGCTTTCGTATCGACCCCGAGGTACAGAAAGGGGCGAAATCTCATTGGCCATTGCTAGCGTTGACCTCCGACCTTCCTAATCATGCTGGTTTCATAAAAACCTGTATTACACATAAAAAAACTGAATTTGGCAGAATACTTGTAAAACGTCATAAAATAGAGGCAGTCATATGTTTTAGTTGAGAAGATAAATCTTTTGGCAAACTGGTGCTCATTACAGGTTTGGGCCTTTTGGATAGAAGTAGCTAGTTAAGGCTAATTTATACTTTAGTGAAGAATCTATGCCGATGGTGTGGCGTGGCTGCGTACCTTATGCTGTAGGGTGACACGTAGCTACACTTCTGGGGAAGTGATGAGGAAGGCTACGGCATTGAGTTTGCAGCTGTGTGACTACAGACGGCGTACATTCTATGTAAAAATCTACCTTTATTTGAAACCAAGAAGTTTTTGTTAGGTTACAGTGCCCTCTAGTGGTTTCTTGGAGCATATTTTAAGGGGAATATGGTACAAGTAAAATATGCTATTTTTATATTAACGCATTTCGTTGAGTTAATTTTCCTTGCATCTTTGCATGAAGAAAAAAAACAGATTAAAAGTGAAAATGGAAACTGGCTCACTTGCCCAAGTATTACTCAGCAACACTGACTACAGCCGTAACCCGTGTAGCTGAAATGTCACACAGACAGCCCTGGGCTTCCAAAAACCGCGATCCACTGAAAGCTTTGGCAGCTTTTGCTCAAAATTAAACCAATGATATGCTACTGTTGCTCAATTAGATTAATTCTAGATTTTTAGCTCAGATTCAATCCATCAGAGAGCAGGATTCCTGTGGGAACACTTTGGTATTAGGTTTCATCGTGTTCCAGACATCGTCTTACACTGGGTGGAATGAAATTTAATGGTGAATAACAACACTTCTCCCCAGCTGGAAGAATGTAAGGGGAGGGGCATCATTACGCCGAAGTTCAGTAGGACACAGATTAAAGCTCTGGGAAGTCTTGGTGTAGACATTCAAACCTCTTAGCATAGAGGGTGACAAAACGCGTAGGGTGCTCTCTCGTCTTAGAGCAGGACGGCAAACGGGAATCCAAACCAAGAGCAAGACTCAAGGAGAACTACCCTACCCAGCTCAAAACAATCCACTCATTGGGACAAAAGACAGTGATGATGTAATCATGATTGTTCCTGCCGTGCAGTTCTGGGCATGGCTGCCAGCCGTTATTACAAGCTGGGACATCATGGTGGCTTAGAGGGCACGACTTGCCTCATGCCGCACCTCTGTCAGTGTGTTCTGCATGTCCTCCCCATGCCGCAATTCAAAATACGGTGTGTGGCACTACAAGGTTACAACACCTCACCTGAGAACAGAAAGTCAGTTTCAATTCCACTAGATGGCAAAGTGATCCAACTATTGGGTCCTTGAGCAAGGCCCTTAACCCCAGTTGCTCCAGGGACTGACCGTCTGAGCCCCACTCGTACATTACTTTGAACAACAGTGTCTGCTAACTAAGGCAAATAGGCGACTCCAAATCGCCTGCAGAATGTGTCCCGTGAGGGACTGGCATACCATCAAGTATGGACCTCTCCCTAGTGCCTCTACGCTGCAGAGCATTTGCGGGAACTGAAGGTCACAAGGGCTTGAGCTGCAGGAGATTTCATCTGCAACGATCCAATCAAAAGACCCAACACTCGGGGGATTATATATGCACGTCACCAGCTTCGGCCAAACGCAGCCTTGGGGCCAGTTACCAAGGGGAAAACCCCAGCATGAACTTGATCACATCATACAGCACTACACCAGACTGCTGTCAGATAAAGTTTAGGAAAGTAATCACTCTTCTCAGACACCTTTCCGTGTTTTTAGATGTGTATCGTGGTCATGTAGTGTAACTGACCCTCCACATGGTGGCATTTGCCAGAAGAGAGGCAGAAACCGAAACGCATTAAACTGGCATAAAACACACAGACCATCAGGACGTGGTTGTCAGGTGACGGATATCCAAGGAACGTTCCATCCTGAGGAAAGCCAGTCCCAAGACAATGTTCTGGGGTCCCTGCTAGTGTGTCTCAGCATAGGATGTGGCAAAGCTACCAAATCATTCCCTTCACATTTCTTCAAAAACACTTGAATAGACCTGATGAACATCATCGTTCAGCACGTACCTCCACATATTCCAGGAAGATGGCTCCATTGATCACACAACGAGACCTTCCCTGAGCACCAGGCAGCAGCATCAGCAAGCCAGTGGCATCGTCCTGCCTTCCAGGAATGAGGTCTCCTGGGCATTGCACTAGAAGGTTCAAGACCTCACTTGGGGAGCAAAAATGTGTACTTTCTGGGGGTTCCTGAGGACTGTGTAGGGAAACATTGCCGGAGGGGATACTATTCACAGTCAGCTTTCACCTTACCTGGAACACACCCAGAGTGATCATCACCTAGCATTATAGCAGAAATTAATTAACAAGGGAATGGTATCTCAGGATTAAACACAAAACCAGGAACGGGCAGACGTCAGCCATTTTGGAAATCCCAAGCAGATCTGATCTGATTAACTGAATGACTAAATTTCAATGCATAAAAACTTTTACTTTCTTTGCTGGGCTTTATACAATAGATGATCAGATTTCTATAACAATTAAACACTGTTTAATAGGAAAGCAAAAGGAACGTTTTCCTTATCGGACACTGACAATTAACAGCACTGGAGAATGAACAACCATGTTGATGACACAAGTACACTTCACACAGTGTTATTACAACAATTATACTGCAAAGATAATCCTCCCACTCCATTATCTTCATAAAACAGCCAGAACCCAATAAGTTAATGCAAAAAAGACATTTTAACAACACAGGTCTGGACTGACAGCCCTAGATTCAGACAGTAAACCCTTCCCTAGCCTTTACAGTAGACACACACCTAACCAGCATCATGAACCTCCTGCAAGGTTGCATAGCTCAGTGAAATAATCTGGAACTCCACCATGTTCCTTGGACCACTGCAGACTGGAACCAGTGAAGAACCAAAAATCAAGGTTGTAAAGAATCCTGGCCTCGGAACACTTTTTTGGGTCCTTTTGTCCTTCATCTGTACTTGGTATCGCGTGAGCCCACAAAATTACTCTCAGGAAACAAACATTGCAGACAGCCGCCCCCCCCCCCCCCACGGCCAAGAAATCGCAATGGACAGACTGGCAGCATGTGTCATGGCGGGAGAAACGTCTGAGACGCAAGCTACGTCGTTAACGGGGCTCTCGGAACCCACGTAGAATTTCCAACCGCTCAAAGCACACAAAAAACGGCAGGGTCATAGGGCTGTCCATTTAAATACCCGTTGCTATGACAACAGTAGGAACAGAACCATGCAGAAACTGAATGCCTTGGGATGAGGGCAGAAAAGCCACTGTGGAAATGGGCGACTTGGGTAACGTGCAAAACCAACAATACGTTTTGATGCTTCGCAGAATTAAAACAAGGAAATAAACCAAAAGTGAGCATCATGGACTTTGGCAGTCAAAGTGTTGCATGTAAACGTGTAACTTTCCATGTCGGCTTCTGTAAACCACTCGTACTGTAAACGCAGGATGCTGTAAGCTATCCTGGCAATTCGTGGATGATATACCACACTGCGAGAAAGTTCACTGGTGTTTCGCGATGACAGAGGTGGAGTGCACAATTTACACAATAGTCTAGTATCAATGTCACAATACATATTATATCCAACAATTTATGATCTTCTATGAGCACTGATCATTTCTGAAAGCATTAAAACTACAATGCACCGAATCCACACAAGATGGATCTCTCCCTATACTATTATAGATCACTTCTCAAGGTCTCTCAAATTTTCTGAGACTTTTTTTGCATGTGTTCCAACTCTGCTCAAGAAAAAAAAAAAAAAACCTAAAATTATTCATTTTCAGGTGTTGGACTATTGAGTTTCTCAACCAAACTTCTAAACTCCAGACAACCTCAAGAACTATCATTGTCCACCCAGAAGAATGGTCTTTACAGTAAGGTTGTGAATAATTAAAGGGGGCTACAAGAGATATATACAAATTTAACTCAACCAACAGTAACAGCAGCTACAGATCCAGGGAAGGCTGTAGGAGATCAAGTCCACCGGGGCAGATCTGTACTTGACCAGACTTGACAGCAGCTGATGAGACAACTGACTCACCCCAACACATCGAGTGAGTTCGTATAATAACATTTAAAATACGTATATACTACTTGATATCATTTGCATGACGCAAACATACTTGTCAATTCTGAAGATGCTGTCAAGATTTGATTTCACCGTACAACACAAGCATAGGATAAAAACGGGGAGTTCAGACATGAGTAGATGATGTTAGAATCGAGCTGCTTGTTTTCTACTTGGTTTGCAAATCGGTGAGCTGGAAAGACCCAGACAGCCGATGCAGGGAAGGAGAGAGGGGATGCAAACACACGTTGGGATCCTTTCGAAGGACTGAGAGATAGAGGATAGAAGCAGTAGCTTGGCCTTCCAACCTTCTAGAAATCCTTGATGAGAAATCTCACAGTCCACTCCCCAGTTGCCACAAGCAAGGCCTTGTGGTCTATCGGTACACCAGATGAGATACAGAGCTGGACTTGTAGTTGAGCTGATGGTTGGGCACAAAGTTATGGTGCAAGTTCTTGCGGCTACATATGTCATTGGCATAGAGGCTCATGCAAGTGTCGCAAGAGACCTTGGAGCAATTCATACAGGTGTGTGATGCGCCCGGTTTGTTGCAGAAGCCGCAGCGAGAAACGCCAACGACTGGCACGCTGCTGCCAGCGCCGACAGACTTGCTGGGGTACAGCTTGCTCAGCGGCTTCTCTGTCAGCTGGGCGTGGGCGTTACTGTAAGCGGACGACTTCTCCTTTGCTGGTAGGTAGCTGTCAAGGGGATGAGATGCCTTGGGGTAATCAGGCATGCCGCAGCAAGGGGAGGGATCCACCGCATGGCAGGCAGGGCACAGGATCATGTCGCATTTCTGGCAGGAGGTGAGGCTGGAGCAACCCACACCACAGCCCTGGCACGTGACGCAGAGAGGAGCTCCGCCGTGGGTCTTCACTGACCAGCTCTCGCGGACGTCGCGGCTGGGCGGGCGGGATGGCGTCTGTCGGCCAACACCACGCTCAGTGTACAGGTCAACCTCGTCGAGGGAGGAGAGGGGGTAAGCATAAGGCTCCGTCGGCGGGGACTGGACGGGAAAGAAGTCCGACACGGGGCTATAAGGAGCCGCCATGGAGAGAAGGGAAGCATTCGGCCGGATGATCTCGTCCTGCAGGTCCTCCTCGGCATCCACGAAGAGTGGCTCCTTGCGCAAGCTCAGCGTAGCCTTCAGCACGGGTTTGCTGGCTTGGTGCCAATGACCTGCCCCGTCCGTCACATCCACAGATTTGGACGGCCGTCCAGCCCGCCTGGGGTGCACACGCTCCAGCTCATCCTGCCGTACCGAGAGCCGCGACACATCCCCAGCCAGGGCATCACGGAGCCTCAGGGCCTCGGCACACGCAGCCGCGTCCTCCCAGCTCCCTCGGCGCGCCTCCAGTGCCTCCAGCTCCGTCGTGGCACCCCCAGCCAGCATCACCACCTCGCCCAGGAGCCGGCACTCTGCCTGGGCCAAGAAGAGCTCAAAGCCCAGCAGTCGCAGGTGCACGGCATTCCCAGGGACGTCACGGATTTGGAACTGCAGCTCCTCGCGGGAGTATCCCATAGAACGCAGAAGGGAGCGCAGGTCCGAGTCACACACTGCTGACTGCAGGTGATACACGTAGGGTCCAGTGAAGGTCTGCAAAGCAGCACAGAAATGCTGTCAAACCTCTAAGCAAAAAGGGGGCCAATTCCAAGCAGTCTTTGAACCCATTCTGGGTAATTCAGGTTCTACAAAGACAGAGGACAAAAAGCACAACGCAACCTGAAAGGAACCTTAGAACATCACACTCAAGAACACAGAGCTAATGTAAGGCAGTCTGGAGTCCCCAATTCGACCAGAGGACACATCTGTGGTGTGGCAAATACAGGAAATTTCTACACACACCCAGAGCTGGTGGTGGTGGGGGGGGGGTTCAAATTCAAAACCCTGGTAGGTTGTGACCAAATCACCCCCAACAACACAGCCTCTAGACACATTTTTAATGAAATTACGAAGATCTGGGAACAAACAGATGGAGGACAAAGAGCCTCAGATTTGACCCTAACGAGAGACCCCTACCTTGATGCATCGAAACTCCTTCTTCCAGGGAAACAGCAACAGGTTGGTGCAGACGGTCTCCAAGATGGAGAAAGCCATCTCCAGGGCATGGAGACTGGCACCCCTCAGAGTGAGCAGAGAATTCTCCACCAGCTCATAAAAGCGGACGAGACGAAACCGCTGACCAGGGTCAGCCTGATGGGCCCCGAGCCAGGCGGCAGCTGCAGACAGCAGCATCCCGTCCGTGGTGGGCCCCTGTCTGCCCGCATCATCCTCCTCTTCCAGCCGACGTTCCAGTGACTGGGCGTACTTCTTGAACAGGTCCTCTCGCAGCTTGACATCCATCAGCGGCAGCAGGCGGCACTAAAAGCGCCAAACACATATCCCCACCAACGATGGCCACGCCTATCAGGGCATCGTAGAACCCGCCCCTCTCATTGCACGCACAGGTCAGAGGGCCGGCGATGGGTCATCGAACCAAGAACCACCTGCAAGAAGAGCCGCAAGCTATTTATAAGCCACTTACCGCAAAAGTAAACTTCTGACTCAGGACCCAAGAAACCGGTTTATTACAGTGTAGGTGGTGTTGACTTGAGAAGAAACAGTTTCGATACTGCCTCAGGATGCCAAACCCAGCCTACAGGTCCTTGTTAATAAACAGAATTTTAAAACAAACTTTTCGAATCATCCACATGAAAACTTAAACAGCTGACAACTTCAGATAGGTTAGATCAAACTGGGAAGCACAACACAGATTAGGACTGGGAAATGTGGATGTGGGTTAAGTTATGGCTAATATATAATCAGCAGTGAAATCCTTCTCAAGCGTCCATCTCAAACCCCATCACCCAGTTCCATCTTTACGAGACTCACCATGTATGTGCCGTGTAAGGACCGGAAACTTCAACACTGACCACCATTTTTCATTGCCAAATATAATCAAACCGTCCTGCATGCACCCACAAACCCAGAAATGATTATATAACCTCAAAATCACTTAAAAGGATAACAAAATACGCGCATATCTTTTCTACAGTGTCATAACCACTAATCTGCTACAACATCCAGTCCTCGGTCAGCGGGAACACGCTATCTCGACCTGCACATTGATTTCAATGTTTGCTTACTAGCTTTTCATTAAATTGTTCAACTTGTGGCTACGCCAGGCTTGCAAGTAAGCAGACGACACCTTCTCCCTGCGACTTAAGCTTAGCTGCGAAACCACACTTCTCATACGGAGCTTCAGTGTCGACACAAATGATCAGCCATATCCCTGCTAAAGACAGTGTGTAAATGCGGCCGGCCCCCCAAACGAAGGCGCATGGGTGATGACCAGCGCAGCCAGCGAAGGCGACTAGCTTAGCTAAGCTAGCACAAACCAAAGAAAATCATACGTAGGTACCCGTCGTAAACAGCGGTGATAAAAACGGGAGCAACGAATGAAACACGGTGCGCTCACGAACACTTGTGATTAAAAATATACTCGCAATTTTACAAATACCTAGATAAAAATACACCAAAAAAACACCAGCACGGAGTAGCATCCTACCTTCGCATTCTGCAGGAAACGCTCATGCTCTAACAGCGCATGCGCAGACTTCGGTCCGTACGGCAGTTTGACGCACGTATGGACGATAGGCGCACGGTCGCAGCGCACATGCGTAGTTTAAATTTACATGTAAGAATATTAATTTAAATATTTAAACATACATTTAAAATGGTTTCAATTTACAAATACTGTGAATTTCATAATACCTCATTCAAGGCAGGTTTCACAGGCAGGCGTGGCTTATGAATGGTTTATAATGTCTGGAATGGCATCAAGATGAATGTAGCGTGTGATTGTCACAGCTGGCCTTTGGTAGGGTGAGTGAATTTAATTGGAATTTAATTTTTTTCAGGTAGGCAATGCACAGACTTAAGAACTGCTTCTCGCACTAACATATACTAACTGCTATATATGATGTTCGCGGCAAGATTACTTTTCATAATAGTAATCAATGTGGTAGATTCATCCTTTTAATCTAATGATAAATGCACTGTATACTGGTATATGAATGGTATGACAATAAATCCCATTTGACTTGACAACTTTATAAATCAAGACAATTGATATAACAATGCGACTCTAAGGGTTGTGATACATTGTAGGTCACACTAACAGTTAAAATTAAATTAATTAAAGGCACCAAAATGTGTATGATTTCGGGATTTTCTTATGTTTTATAAAATAGCTTTACATTTGATTTAGTACGTACACGTGAGTTACAATTGTCTCATTCATAAAGGCATAATGAATCTAATTTTTTGGTCATCCGACGTATGGGGTGGGGGGTGATGACAAACAGGTGCGGGGCCGGAGTTTTGCTGAGAGCCGGCCGAGACCGACCACCCAGACACGCCCCCCCTCCCTCCCTCTTTTCCTCTCTTCTCCTCCTCCTCCTCATCCTCCCTCAGGTTCAGCGCCGTGACGTTGTCTTTCCTCATCGACGCAGTTCAGTTGTTTCTCATCGCGTACCGCCGAGGAGGAAACAAAAACAGCACAAAAAATAATTAAATAAACGAAGCCAAACTGGACATGGCGATGATCGGTGCCCCAGACCCCACAGCCAGGAGCGGAGGCACCGCGGACGGCGAAGGGGACAGCTCGGACTTCACCTGCCCGGTCTGTCTGGAGATATTTGATCGTCCAGTCACCACACAATGCGGCCATACGTGAGTACGAAGACGGGACATTTTCTTCTGTTAAATCACACGAACGCACGTCTGTATGAGAACCGCAGGCAAGAGGAAAGGTATTGCTCAGTTGTGTGTACACGGGCGGGTAGTTAGCTAAATTATTGCCAATGAACAGGCCGGACAATATGTCATCGTGTTTATCTTGTATTTATACACTAGCCAAGGTAGGGCATTAGATGTGAAGGTGTACAAAGATCGTTTTTATGCACAAAATGTACAACCCAGCTTACTTTCAGTTTTGTTTACGTCTAGCTACAGCCTAATCGAAATTATGGGAATTGTAGTTCAAAAATGCAGTTTTCAATAGTGTGATGTTTGCTTTGGACTACAAATTCCACAATGCCCGGGTAGGGAAAGGAAACAGAAATCTTAGAAACTAAAGCTTGATCCGATTGTGTTGATGTGGTAGTTTTGTCACTTTATCAGTATGTGACAAGCATTTTTTCCCGGAAGCCCCTCATACGAACAGCTAGGAACATTTGGCAAATGTATCATTCCTCGTAAACGATCACACCCAACGTAGTCATTAAGAGACTTGATCGTTTAGTTTTGACAGAATTTATAACCTCACATTTAGTATTAAAGATCAGAGACGTATATATAAAGAGACGTACTTTATTTCTAGAAGATACGTGGACAATTCTAAAGTAAACCAAGGAGGGGATTCAATTGATCAGAAGAAAGGGGAATCCGAACACAGTTGCATTTGTCAGGAAATTTTACATCCGTTAACAAGTTGCCACAGACTTTTGACCTTAATGTGAGTTAATACTCGCTCGAGGCGTAGTTTAAGCAGACGTGAAAATGTTTTGTGCTCTGGTTATTTCTTGAAAATATATTGTAAAATGATGTAAATCAACGCAAATATGTCGGAACATAAAAGATCTGTAAAGCAGTTGCTGTGACGTTTTTTAAATGTACAAGTATGCTGCGCGAAATTTCACACGTTTAATAAATATGCATTTCGGGAGACTGAAATGCTTTTAAGCTGTCGGTGTTTATTAGAATGGTTAAAAGGTTAAGGAGAAATCTGCAGTGGCAAAAATACGAGGACTAAGAAGTTAATCATTACTTCTGTTCTTCAATCCGTACAACAATATAAATCCGGAACAAATCTTGTCAACGCAGTAAAATAAGTTATCAGTAATGTATGCATCTGACGTTGATTGGGGGATTAACACAAAAGTAAACACCATGAGAGGGTGGGTCTTTGGATAGTTCTAGTGATGGACGAAATGACACTTCATGAGCCATTTGCTGTATTTTTAACCTCACTAGATGGCGCTCTGTTAAAAAAAGGGCTCAAAACATGCTCCAAAGCAAACCAGAAGCAAATTACAGCAAATGGTTCGTGGGGTGTCATTTTCTTCACCACTAGGTAGCATTGTTGTCTCACACTTTCATGGTTCAAATCTGTCTCTTGTTTGTGTATGGAGTTTGCATGTTCTCCTCACATTGTGTAGATTCCTTTCAGATACTCTGACTTTCTCCATTAGTCCAATGACATGTAGTTTGCTTAATTGGCGTTTCTAAATTGTCCATCAGGGGTGAGTGTATAAATTAGTGCTTGTGTACACTGGCACCCAGTGTGTGCACTCAACCTTTTGCCTTTTGCTACCTGGGAAAAGCTCTAGGTACCCCCAGTGACCCTGATCAATGGTTATAAGGTTGGTTGGATTGATAACATGAGCAAACTTCACAGGAAAAGAACATCTGTTATTGGCACAAGAAGATAACCACAGTTGGATTTTTTTTCAAAGCCTCGGAGGGATGATAGATTTGGAATGTTTGGGCTTTGCATTGTTTTGTAAAAATGCATAAAAAAAGAATTTCACAAATCCATTAACATGCCTGAAAATGCAGAATCATCCATAATGGCTGCTTGTTTGCTCAACTGTAAGTTTGCACTGCATTCCCCATAGCAGCACATCGTTTTGCACGGTTCTCTTATTTATTATTTACATTTTATTTCTTTCATGTTTATTCTATAACTGATATTCTTTCATGTATTTGTCAGTTTTTACTTGCGTAAACCACCTTTTGTTGTATTTCTTATCCCGTGATGAATTCCCTCTCTGTGGCACTGGACGAAGAAAGTTCAAAGACATGCAGGGGCAATGAAGTTGTATTTTTTTTTAACACGGTTATGTAAAACTATAATGAATCTTTTCTGTGTTGTCTCCATGCTCAGCAGCCTAAACTTACACATATGTTCACAAGATAATGCCGGGTGCTACATGTATCCAGGTCAGGGTTGCAGTCGGGAACCTGTGGCCTGTCCCAGGCTGCACAGAGCACAGTAACGCCACCCACTGAGCCACTGTACCACTGTTTTAAATGTTCCTATTCTAAATGTTCCTGTAAATGCGTGTTTCACCGTAAACATAAACATGCTGAATTAATCGTCACACATGATAATAGATGACGTTATAAAGTCTGTGCACACTAAGAGTTTTAAAGAGTTGGGGTGATGTTTGGTTTTTGTGATTTTTGTACCTTGGAACATCCTGCATTTCTGTGTTAGAACTACCCCCCCAAGGCTCGTTCCGCCGCTCTCCATTCAATACCACCTCTGCTACGCCCTCTGCAGGTTCTGTAACAGCTGCTTGCAGGAGTGCCTGCGGACCCACAAGCCTATCTGTGCCGTGTGTCGGACCACACTGGACAAGTGGGCCAGAGACACGGCCATAGAGACACTTATCCAGAAGAACACGGGCCCATGCAAAGGCTGCCAGACACAGGTAAGCCTTCTGGAGTTTGTGCGTGTGTGTGATGTGTATATGTGTGTCCTCATAACACACATACGTGCTTTCTGTCGGTTGTCTCACAGCATGTGCCCCTGCGTGTCTGTGCCCCTGCGTGTCCGTGCCCCACAGCCTGTGCCTTTGTGTAAATACCTCTGTGTGTGTGCTCTGCAATCAGACATGGATTATTTCCCCAGCCCAATTAAAGGTAGATTAACCCAAGTGGTCTAGCTTCTCTCTCGTCGAAGAGGATTTAGCTAAAATAACATGTTAACGAGCAAACAGTTATGAAGCAGGATATTGCAAAGGAAATCTCAGTGGCCCACTTTCCCAATGCCCTCCTCCTCCTCCTCATTGTTATTGTGGGTTTGTGTTATTTTAGGAACCATCTTCACGCTCTCCTCCCTCCTGTCCGCAGGTGCGCCTATCCCAAATGCGGAGCCACACAGCCGTTTGCTCCAAATACCAGGAGTACATCGATGAGGGGGTCAGGAGCACCACGCAGTCCCAGCCTGCCGTCAGGTGGGGCGCTGGCAGGTGGCCTCTCTCTTGTCTCCAGCCATCAGCTGATCCTCCGGTGCCTAATCCCCCTCCAATCCTCCTCCCTCCTCCCCAACGCAGCTCGGTTCCGAACCGCTTCACGTTCTCCTGTCCGTACTGCAACTTCCAGAACCTGGACCAGGATGGCCTGGTGGAGCACTGCACGTCGCTGCACGCTAGGGATACGCGCCACGTGGTGAGGCGCCCCCCTGTGGCGGGCCGTGGGCAGCATAGCTGAGTTGCGTGAACGGAAGGTTGTAGGTTCAAGTCCCGTTTCCTGCTGTTTCGCCTTTGAGAAATAGTGTCTTGCTGTTTCGCTGGTCTGTCCTGTTGTATAAAAGGTTAGCGTCTGCCAGACGACTCTAAGTCAATAGCGTAGCCACTGAGCACCTAAGGGACAAATGAGGAGATTGACACTTAAGAAGAGTGTTTCGATTAGCATAGCATCATATCCACAAGAGAAGGGGGAGTCTGCTGATGAGCCCGGGGGGTGGTCTTTGAGACATGCTCCCCCAAAATGGCTGCCGTCTGGCGTTGGTGACAGTGATTGTTATCAGTACTTAAAAAAAGACTTTAAAACGTCGCTCGGCAAAGCGTAGGTTTGTGTGGTCTCTGCAGGTCAGTCGTTTCACGGTGCAGACAGTCCGCTGGCACAAAAACCACCGGGCCTCCTCCTAGCTTCTGGATGGTTCTCTGTGGGGGGGTGGGGGGCGGTTTGCTGCACGGAGCCCGGCCCTCTTCACTCTCGGCATATAAATGACGCCTACCGCCATTTCCCGTTTTAAGGTGTGCCCCATCTGTGCCTCGATGCCTTGGGGAGACCCCAACTACCGCAGCGCCGACTTTTTCCAGCACCTGAAGATCAGACACACGTTCTCCTACGACACATTCGTGGTACGTATCTCAGAGGGCCTGTCCACACGCTGCCTTCTTGGTTCCTGAGGTGCCTATGGTACTCTGTGTGGCAGAGTTCCAGTGTGCAGGCTGAGCATCATCTGGGGGGACTTCATTGGATTTGAGAATAAATATTATTCAGAAAACACAAGCAAACATTGAAATGTTATATACCACAGTAGGATTTGTAAAGCCCCAAATATATATATATATATATATATATATATATATATATATATATATATATATATATAGAATGTACGTCAAGCGTTTTCTCTGCACCATATTTTTATAGCCATACTTAACCTGCTATCATGTCCATTCCTACTTGTTAGGACTACTCAGCTGACGAACACACCATGATCCAGGAGGCCCTGCAACGCTCCCTGATGGACAAATAATGAGACCGACAGGGGTCGCTGCTGAGGCGCTGCTCGGCCGCCTCGTGGAAGCCTTATAGTTAATGGTGGCACCTCGGGCGCAAGCAGAGCGATCTGGAATAATTCCAGTAGCGGTACTTTTTAATAATTCGTCCACAATCGGTAATACCTATCATTTAATCTTCCGCCACTGTAATGGGGGTGAGGTGAATTTATGGAGTACTGAAATCAGAAGTGTTTGGTGTTATGAGTGACATCTGATCTGTTAACCTTATGCGTTTATCAATGTTTATAATTAAATTTCGAAACATGTCTTCCTGAAATTAAGATGGGTGGTGAGTAGTTAAACGGCAGCCTTTGAAGGTCATGAATAATGCTAATGTGCATCGGGGTTACTCTGTGCAACTGATTTTAAAAATTTGGAGGAAAATTCACTTCCATATTTTGTAATATTTTCTTTCTTTAAGTTGTTTACATCACCCTATGTCGGTATGTATCTGTATACGAGAAAATGCGTCACTCCTGCGTGCGTTGCTTTCGATGATATTTGCTCTGAGCTTAGCTAGTTTCCTCAAGGGAAGGCGTCGGTTGTTAATTCTGTAAGGTGTCACGCATCGGTGTACGTAAAACTAAGCATTGCCCTTTCTTCCTTTTTTGGTATTTGTAAGGGTTGGTTTTTTTATAAAAAAAAAAAAAAAGCGTCGTAAGTAGTAGATCATCTGAAAAACGATAACCGAAGCAAGTACGGGGGAAGAAAGTTGTGAATAGAATGTTAGTCTATAATATGACCAGAAGGGGGCAGTGTTTCCCTTTCTGTGTGAGCGCACGTCCCTCATCTCCGGCAGCGCCGTTCTGTGCGCCCATCAATACTGCTTCGTGATCACGTACATTAACTCCAAACGAAGCTCTTATACATGCAGAAAACACTGCATAGTGCAACACTGCAAGCGACGCTAAACCTTCAGTTATTTACTAATATTCTTATTTGAATACAGCTCAAAATATTAAGCTCTGTTGTCACACTTAGGAGATCCTTTCCTAATCTGTTTTTCCATTCGGTTTGACACCACGGATATGCCCGATTTGATAACGTGTGTTTGTTGTTTTGCCATTTTTCCTCTCTCTTTGCCCATGACAATGAATTCGTAAAGCTAACATTTTAGGAAGCCTGACCTTGTGTTTATTGGAGTAAAGTGTATGACTGGTCCAAATGTCAACTACTGAACGAATATCCCACTTTTCAGGAGAAATATAGACTGCGCAGTTTGGTATCTTTTTTCGGGGGGGCTGTCTTCTTGTGATCCTCGGTAAATCTCCCCAAAATCTGGATGGTCAGGTGTCAAACGCGGTCATTTTGAGAGGAACATTTGGTTACTTCTGATCATTTGTGACAATTCAAGAATTCCTTCCCCTAAATGCAAAAAAAAAAAACAATAATAAAAATTGTACTCCTGTGAAACGTAATTGTTCATGAAAGGAGAATTAGGATTTTTCCTATTTTATTTATTTGTGTTTGTTTGTGTTGGTCAATATTTCGCCCAGAGCCAAGTTTTCGAAGATTTAAAATGTATCTTCATTTATAATGGAGCTGATGAGATGTCGGATCTTTTGGATGTGACCCTTTGCTTTTCACAAAATATATGAACTAAAACACAGTCTCGTTTTGTTCTTTTTATCTTTGGGAATAATCTTTTTATGTTGACCCTTTGACGTTAAAGTTAACCCTTTTAGGTTCAGTAATCTAGTCTTAATTTATGTACCTTTTATGTAAGTTGTGACTTTCTGATCAAAATGTTGAGGGAAAACTCTTCCTCGAGCCCCTGATAAATGTCTCTGCCAGCCTCCATCCTCCTGTCACTCCTCAGACAAATGTGGCTTGTAACACATTTTATTTATTTATTTATTTATTTTGCTCTTGGCCCTTCACAAGTGCTGTTCATGCTGACCTTATATCCTGCTCTTAAAACGTGGTCTCAGCCGCTTTTAGCAACAAGAAGGTTGCTCTCCTGGCTTTGCGTCTTTCTCCATCTGCTCCTCCTCCTCCTCCTCCCTGCTCTTTCACACCCGACACCGTGGGCTTCGATGGGAAGGGCGGCTGATTCTGCATAAACGGGCCACATCTTCCCCGACGCCTGATGCTCGGCCCGAATCCCAGCTCCCATTCCGCAGCTGAGTGTGTCCGCAGGAAGCGCCGCGTTCGGATGTCCGTGAAAACACCGGCGAGCCCCTGCGAAAAAGCCTCCATCTCCCAGCAAACGGATCCACGGGACACTGGAGCTGTGGGGTGGAGCGGGAGATTTTATTAACACGTTTGGGATATTTTGGGGGAGGTGAACTGAGCAACACGCAAACCATGATTTTGTACTCTTGCGAGAGCATAAAACTGAACCCCCACCCATGAGTGCAGTCACTGATCCTGGATTCTCTCTGACACACAAGCCAGGCTTACTTTATACCCCCAATACAACCCCCCCCCCCAACCTCTCTGCCTCTCCTACAACATCAATCCCTTCCACTTACCCCAAAAAGTGTGTGTGTGGGAGGGGGGGGGCTGTTTGGTTCATGTTGTGCTTTCATGAAAAAGGGGGCCTTCTGCTCTCAGAAAATTAAGTTATTAGTAAATGCCTACTTATGTAAGTATGTAATTGTGCATATTTATAAACACACTATACGTAATGCTGGTGATATCATTGTGTGTGAGTGTGGGTGAGATATATACTTGTTTGGAATATATTTTTCTAAATTATGGTGTAGCTACATTGCATACAACCACCATAAAATTGAAGGGGTATGTATGATTAATACTATGAAAAATACTTTTAAACCCTTTCTGTGTTGTACGCATTCTAATGAGGTATGCAGGATATTTGTGGTGGCGTAATTGTCTGTCGAATAGATTACAACCGACTTTCTTCAGTTTTTTATTTTTGTGGTTAGGATGTCTAGAACTCCGTTATGCAGAGAATCTACTGGATTAGGTTCTTGATCCCGCAATCCCTTTTCCCTGATGCTGTTCCCCCCCTCCCTTTAAAAAATTTTTTTTTTTAAAAACTTGCTCCTGGCAGATGGAAAAGTTAGGTGAAACGAACTAACGAGACACTCAACCGCTTCTGGGCAGGAAGGAAGTGCTCCCGCAAAATAATAATAATGAAATATAAAAATAAATAAAATTTTTAAAAATACGGTTGCTTTTTTGTGATTTGGTGCCGGCAGTAGGGTAGCAAAAAAATTGCAAAAGGAAGGGAAAGAGGAGGGAACGTGTTGAATAAAAATTTAATAAAGTTGGGTGCGTGGTTTTCTTTGATGAGAGAATTAGGAAGTATGTTGAGTCTTGGGGCTGTGTAGAGGCAGCAATTACTGCAACACGCCACCCCCGGCAGCTCCACCAGGAGAGCCGGCGAGGAGGAAGCGCGCCGGGGCATCGAGGTGCGCGAAAACACGGCGAGGGAAAGCGGCTTACGGAAGGCGGGCGCCCCTACAAAACGCTTTATGTGTGCAATTACAGAACATGAATTTTCATCCAGCTTTGGCGTGATGCGATAGTTTGAAACACCGCTCCCGAAATAAACTCCAAACCAACACAAGAAACAAGTCAATATTCATGAGATAAGGTTGGATCTTTAAGGTGGTGAACTTATGCCTTCAATTTTTGGCTTTGTAACTGAAGATCCATCCGTCCGTCAGTGTTCTATGCGGTTGTCTTGGTGAGGGTCAGTGATAGTGTTTTAACAAAGTTATGACATTCACTGAAGCACGATGCAATGTTGGTTAAAAACACTACAATCGGACATAAATTTAGCGGTTTCACCTGAATCTCGGCGGTTTCTAGTCTGGTTCCAGGTTCCTGCTTCTTGGTGCTGAGAAGCACAACTTTGGAGAAGCTGCGATCGCAGATTAATGGAGCGCAACGCCTTTTTTTGCAGTAAAACACAATACCTGTGCATTAAAGAAACGCAACGCTGTATTGACTAAGTAATTTGTACATATAGAGAGTTTAAGTAGTAGATGCTTACTTAAACACGTTTGAAGTAGTACGTACGAAAGTCAGTCACAAGTAAAAATGTATTCATATTAAGAATATGTACAGATACAGATAGTATGAGTAATTTAAATGCATAGTTGGATTTAGCAGCAGCTTTAAGTAAAGAATAACAAACCTTTGTTCAAAACTGCGAAGGGAACTACATAGACATTTTTTATGGCGTAGCGGCTTGTGGAGATTAATTAATGTAATTAGATTATCTACACGTGTAAGAGTCACGGGGGCGTCCAGTTTACCACCGGCCGGGTAATTAAAAAAAGGTAATTACATACTGGAGAAGACGTGGGATTCCTAATGGGTTTGAAGGTGTGATGGAAGGAGGGATTGCCGGAGGAGAGAAGAGGGTTAGCGCGCAGGTATGGGGTGCTAGCAGGGAGCACTGTCTGACCATCACTGACCGCGGCGGGAACGTCTTCAGGGGGCTGGAAAGCCACTTGGCTTTGGGTGCCCCGGAGGGACTTCTTGTTTCTTGTACTCTCCCGTTTTCTTCTTTTTTTGATTTTTTTTACATGGTATAACGATAAGCACTCTAATGTCTGTAGAAATAAACTGATCTGAAGCTACCGAAGGCTTCTTGAAAGGGTGGGATTCAGACATCGCTTGGATGCCCCTAAACCTCACACTGTCCTTTGAAGTTTGCTGTATGTGTGTGTGTGTGTGTATATACATACATCTCTGTGCCTGGGAAGTTTGAAGCACTCCAAAGGCTGATATTTCTGCTGATGACGGTTATTCTGCCTTGTGCCGGAACAGGGGCATCAACAGCTAAATGCAAATTCCTAAAAGTCAGGAGAGCCGGGATCCCTCAGAGCTATTGCAGAACTGCCGTCACGTGGGTCTTCTGTGGTTCCGCTGTGAGCCTGATGTCGTGGCGCCTACAGCCAGCATGGCTGCAAGTTGCAGCATCACTGCACAGAGCTAATACATGCTAGCCTTGTGCCAGATTTGCACCAGTGCGTGTTAGCCCAGCGCTAACTGATGCTAAGATGTGTTAGCCCAGCGCTAACTGATGCTAAGATGTGTTAGCCCAGCGCTAACTGATGCTAAGATGTGTTAGCCCAGCGCTAACTGATGCTAAGATGTGTTAGCCCAGCGCTAACTGATGCTAAGATGTGTTAGCCCAGCGCTAACTGATGCTAAGATGTGTTAGCACGGCGCTAATGGGATCCACGTTCAGGTGCTGTGTCCCTGCCTTGGACCTCTTCCTCAGATGGCTGTTGTTCAGTCTTTAAGCACTGCAGCCCTACGCAGGGAGTTAATTTTTGACTTTTATGAGGGAAAGCAGTGATTCACTAAAGATGCTATTAGCATCGCTAAACTTCAGGCTCGACAGGCGCCGTCATGGCGTGTTCCTCGAGGACACTTCATCCCTGCGGTCCCTTTCAGCTCTCTGCACACGACCAGGAATGAAACATCGGTGTGGGGCGGGCAGCCTGGGCCTTGGCGCGGAGGACCGGCTCGTTGATTATAATTGCAGCCTTGACCGTGCTGTCATAGTCCGTCTCCACAGACAAAGACCGCTGGTGACATGTCGGTTTCTGAGGCAGGAGGATCCGATGCCAGGAAGCGAGTTTGCCGAAACGGAAAAGGCTTGGGGGGAGGGGAGAGGGGGGAGCGAGCTTCTCGAAAAGACACTCTAAAGTCACCCTGACCCCTATTGTTCTGCTAAATTGTAAACTGTTCCAACGAACTCGGACCCATCAAGGACAGCCGGACCGAACCGGACTGACCTTGCCCCCTGCACCCCCCCCCCCCCCAACATCCACTGTGTCTCGTGTTCTTGCTGTTTTTTTTTCTTGCCGATTACAACCTGAAACGATGGGCTTATCTGCATTTCGGGGGGGGCGGTTTAAAGTCACGTCTGTTTGTTCGCTCAGCACAGAACACGAGAGACGGCCTAACACTCTATTAGTGCACTAAAACATAGGTGATCAAAAGATAACAGAAAACACAGCATATATTTATCTGCTCCGTTGTGGAACATTCCAGAAGGTCTAGAGAACCTGGAGGTTCTTTGAAGACCTTGGGAAGCTCAAGGAACGACACACTTTCCTCTAGAAATAAAACAAGCATTCAGGGACGATGGCTCTGGGGATTGCTAATAATGATCTTATTTATTTATTTGAAATCCACTCCCCCCCCCCTCTTTTTACTAATATTTGAAAGTTTAGCCATGTGAGGTTGGTTTGCGTGAGTGAGCAAGGTTCCCCAGAGTGCCACACTGGGGGAGGGGGGTTCTGAACCAGGAGGAAAGACGCTGAAATTTTGAATGCCCCCCCCCCCCCCACCCTGCAGAATTATTAAAATGGCGGGGAATGAAGGGGGGTCTGCTGCGGCAAAGCTTACGGCTGTTATTCCCCCATTAATTTTTCCATTTGAAATCAAGCCTCACCGGGAAGGTGGGGGGGGGAATTGGGGCAAGAGGGCTGGCAGGGGTGGCAGCTGCTTTAATGTCCAACAGGGGAGGCAATTTTGCTTCCAAAACAGCAGATAATTATGCAGGGGTTGGGGGTTGCTTTCACACACACCCTACATTGTCCCAGTCGAGCCTGGGGGGGCCTCCCTATGCCATATCCCCATTCGAAACCGACTCTTGGTTACCCTCGCTGGAGGAGCCACTGTTAATTAGCGACTATTGGCGTTTCGTGGGGGAAAAAACTCCCAAAATATGATTCATTTGTCCTCATTCCTCTGGAACACGGAGTCCTTCCGGAACATTCTACTGAGCTGGGGTTCCTCCGCACGAATCCTCTACGACACTGGCGGGTTTGTTTGCAGTGGTATAGGTGCGGGGATGGGGTGGGAGGGGGCTCTGTGTCACTTGGGCCTTCTCTGATGCAGCCCTTTTGTGAATGAACGATGGCGTCCTACAGGACGACCAGAGTACAGCAGGCCTGCGATCACTGTCCTCAAGTAGCAGGAATGATAATCGAAAGCCGAAATGGAAACCTGCGACTTACCATCCATTCATGCCATGGCCCTGGCTATGAAATACGGATGGATGGATGTGTGATCCTAGTGCAGGGATCATCGTTATCATCGTGGCTTTCTGTCCTGCTGGCCTATCCTCCAGACCTCGCTGTGGTTTTGGACGGAGAGGTTAAATCCCTTAACCTCCTCTTTATGCATTTATGGTATTTTAAAGACTTTTGGTACAAATCAAGGCCTCTCACTGTACCTCCCTCCGGATGGCAGCAAGTGGGGATACGTATCTTAACCTTATTATTATGTATGTATTTGTTGTAGTTTCTCGCTATACTCATTCCCACCCTCTTATGTTGTTGCTGCCTTACTTATAGCTCACTTATACATTGCACTTTGTATATAAACCCTTTGTGTCATAAGTACAGTGCGAACCCTGCCCTTGCCCCTCGCTGCCTGCATCCCTGGGGGGGGCATGCTGTTTTGTGACGCCATATACCTGTATATCGATGGACAATAACACCCACTTGACTTGATATAAGGCATAAACCGGACACTCCATCCTGAGGTGCTCTAAGGCTTCAAGCAAAGCATTTGCTCCGTCACCCTTTAAATCTGCCCCCCCCCCCCCCCACCCCGCCTGCCCCCCCCCCCCTTGGATATAAATCACTCACGTCCGACAATGCCAGAACCTTTGTTCAGGAAGAGCTTTGGAAGCATATGGTGCAATAAGTAACTAGTCTTCTCACATCTCTATTTTGTGTCCTTGCCCGCCCCCCACCCTCGACATCCCCCTTAAAAAAAAAAAAAATCAAATCACCGGTTTCCTCTTTTCCCCCATTCTTTGAAAAGAGCTGCAGTTAGCTGATCTGTCAGTCATGCCCGGTTCGAGCGACGCGTTTCCAGCCGCTCACGGCTCAATTATTAACTGCCAGGCACTGAATCAGGGCCCCAACGTACTGGCCGGCGATGCCTGATTTAAAAAACAATGCCGCCCCGCCTCCCACTGACCCACCCACCCCCTACTTAAGTTGTCAAAGCCATCAGAACATTTCTCCCTTAACTTAACACATCAGGCTAATTGGGAAGGGGGGCCTGGAATAATTATTAATCTGACGCTATTACATATACATTAATGTCTGCCGCTGAAATCATAAAATTGAGTGCTACTGAAATACTAGCTTTTGGATGACGTTATTCTGATAATATACAAGAGCATGCATGTTTAACGACAGAGTGCGACCTTCTTAATAAAGGCATGAATATTTAATGTTCAGGAGGGCAGCGATTCTTTTTTTTTCTTTGAAGTGATTCATTTACTCGGTCATGTGAGGGATTTTATTTACACCGAATTCAAACCTGCAGATTGTAAGCATTTCCCGGGACCTAGAGGGTCATCGTGCAACAGGTGTGGTCCTCAGAGCTCATTCTCTTCATATGAACACTGCGTGTGATGGGTTACGCCGGAGACGAACTTTCTGCAGCTGGCGGGCAGATCGACGGTTCTCCTGGCCGTCGTTTCAGCGCGGGCGTCATAACTGGACACCTATCGGGGGTCCTTCCTCCTACACCTCGCAAACCCCAAACCATGGTGCCCCAGAACACTGATCGTTTCCGTGTTGTCCCATGTACCCATTTTTACCCCCTGTCTCGTCCTAAGGAGTCAAAAAACTCTCTGTAATTAAAATTCATCACATGGACAGTGGCTGCCGGAGAGGTATAGCTCGAGCGCTCTGTGTAGTTTAGCTCTCCCAACACACAATATTTCTTTTGATATAATAACTGTCTTGAATAATGTCCCTCGGGGCATAACGAATAAACGCTGTAATATTTCCTGGTAATGAACTGGCCCAGAACCTTTTAGATTGAAATACTCCACCATTGCCCCCACCTCGCTACCCCTGACGTCAGACTGCTTGCCAACCCCCCCTAACCTCCCACCATTTCCTGCGTTTCGTGTCACTGGTTGCGCTGGCAAGTAGGGACGTTCCCCACCGAGAACGGGGAGCAGTCGGAACCCCCCCCCCCCCGCCCTCCTCCCGGAGTCGTCTGTCTAAATCCATCCAGGAACTTCCAGCCCTGAGCGGCTCAATCATTAACTGCCAGGAACTGAATCATAGTGCTGATGTGCTGGATGCTAAGAGTGTTGGGGGGGGGGGGGCAGGTGGACAGCAAGAGGACAGCAGGCGCAGCAATGATGGGACAATGGCACCAGTGACTGCCCCACCTGTGGGGGGACATCTTCACTCTGCCCCCCGTGGGAGGACGGGCCCCACCCCCGGACCGACCTCTTTGATGAGGCCCCCCCCAAGTCTTGTCCAGCGGAGTGAGTGCCCGTCGGCCCACTGCACCCCCCCCGGCTAAACATTAACCGGCCCTCGGCGGAATCGCGGGCGGAGCCCCGGATAACAAAAGGACCGGGCCGGTTTTGTTCTGATCCTCTTTGCCGACCTGCGCCATCAGCAGATTCCTGCTTTCCTATATTTTTTATGGTCCTGCTTTTTTCTTTTCTCCCCGTTCCTCCCCAAAACTGGACCATTTGCCCCCCCCCACCCCCATCCACCTCCCCGGCACATATTTCACATTTTCCTCGTGACTCATCGCTCAGGGGAGCCCCAAAGAGCGGGAAAAACATGCGGCTTTGATGTTTCTGAAAGCGTCCCGAGGTCAGGGGGAGATTCTCGATGGCCCGGGGCAGGAGGAAGGGGCTCGTTGTGTAACGTTTGACAGTCAAGGTGTGAGGTGGCAGGAAACGGGCGTGTTGCCGGACGGCGGAGGTTTCCGTGGATACAGGGCTGAGGTCAGCTGAGCCTGTGTTTCCCCGAAGGCCGGTGGGCCCTGGCAGGACCAGGATGGCCCCCCCCCCGATCAACGACTTTTACCATCCCATCCACCCCCCTTGGTACAGGTTTTTTTCATCACTCATCTGACTGTCTTTCAATACAGCATGTATGCATCTGAGGGTAAGTGAAACTGGCTGGTTTGCTGGGGAGGGGGGGGGATTGCCAGCTCAGCTAGGGCGCCACATAACGGCGAATCGGCTGGATTATGCCGATTCTTGGCCCCCCCATTTTTCCTGGTCATTAATCATTTACCCTGGATCAGCCCCAAGCACCGTGGATTTCAAATCTGGATTAAAAGGCTGTTTGCGATCGCCGGTCACTTAGAGTGTGGATCCTGATCCCACCCCCCCCCCCCCCCCCCCCCCCCCCGATGCTGTCACACGTCTATGTCCTCCTGCTCCTCCAGCCCCCTTGAATTATTAACGGGGCTCTGTATGGTGTGAAAGCTCGCGAATGATGGATCTGGCGTCACGTTCAGGAAGTCCATGCGTCTGGGGGGGGGGGGGGGGGGGGTGACGTATCCCATGTCACACACACAAACACACACACACGGTGCGCATGCTCACGCTCACACATGTGCACTGGGCGGTTACTGGACTATTACCTGGTCAGCTTTTGGAAACCCGACAGCGGAAGCAGTGTCCCCAGATATCGGGGACACGGGGACCCCATTGGACATTTCGCTTGTGAGTGACCAGCTGCTTCCTCGTCTGAGACACTGCAGGCCTCTCCCCCCCCCCCCCCCCCACTCACCAGCCCCTGCGGAGAGGCCACCCTCCTCACTGCGGCCCCACCCTTCACGCTTCCTCTCTGGCTCGATGATTAACCTGGGCCATATGAAATGATTCTGCCGAGGCAGGGGCCATCGGAGGGGTCCGGGGGCCGACATAGAGAGGAAACGTCCCCTCAGCGGGTCCGTGACGGATGGCCTGTCTCTCACTGCCGGGCGGGGGCGCTAGCGGGCACGTGGGTGTTGGGCGGGACATGCAGTGTACAGAATGGGATCAACTTAAAAATGGGAAGAATTTTCCAAAATTCCCCAAAACAGTTAACTTGTGCCACACAGATTTTGAATGAATGATGAATTTTGTCATTTCATCTTGGTGTTTTATTTTTGGTGTCAAAAGTGGGAAAAAACACACAGCCTGGACATTGGTGGACCCCCCCCTCTCCAAAAAAGTAGCAGCTCCATCCAGATATGTACTCAGCTCTCCTTTGCACAGATAATATCCCCTATCATGCCGCCCCAGTGCTACATACTTAAAACAGGGTGTATGCTTTTAATTATTTTATGTGTGTGAAAGATGCACGGTCACAAGATTCCAATTCGGCAGGAGACGCACGTTTTAGCGAAAGGAGAGTGCCCACCCCCCCCACCCCGGCCCGCAGCATTGGGCGGAGGATCATTAACCCTAACCTTCAGTAAGGGGGTGGCAGGGATCTTGTCCTTCTCCTTCCTATCGCCTTCGGGAAGTGCAGATGTTGGACCTGGGGGGCACAGAGTGATGGCACTTGGTACCATCCTCCCTCCTTTGTACCTCCATGGGGAGGCCTGTTAAAGGAGCTTTTATATCTTCTACCCCGATGCTGAGTTTGATTTAGACTGATGGAAAATTTCTGCTTCTTTACCTGGGGAGTAATTCCTCTTCTCCCCTTCCCCCGGTCAAAACGCTTTCCCGGGACACCGGGCGCGTGTTAATTCAGGTAAAACCTCTCGCTTAATTAGCAGCCTGTGCTTAATTAAGGCTTCCTTTTTAATAGCATAACACAAAGCTAATGACTGCTCCTCTTTCCGTTCTGCGTATCCGATAAGTGCAGGATTTTCGCTGAAGTGATTCTGTGGCGAAGGACGGGCTGCGAGTTTCACGTATGGTTTCCTTCTTAATTGGGCCAATTAGGCCCGGGGAACGAGCCGGATTTAAAGTCAGCATATGTATGTCCCCCCCCCAAGCAGCAGTGGGTATCTAGCAGCATCGCAGATAAATGCAAGAAGACTGCATTTTAAACCCCGCATTCTTAATTCATTATAAAATTAACCCTTTAAGCCTTCTCCCATACAGTCTCTGTGCAGGAACGGTTTTTATTAATGTCTTGATCTGTGATATAAGCAGCCGTCGCATGTATCTGACAAGCTGTCGGCTCTTATGTTAATATCAGATGGGTCTGGATTCCCCGAAAGCCCCCCCGGAGTCTGGAAGCCACTGCGGGGTAACGCATTAACCCACTGCTGTTAAGCAGTATTGCTGACTGGATGGTGAGGCAGACTGATCAAAGGCCTCGTGTAGGGGGAAGCGTCCCATTCAGGCTGCCCATGTCAGCTGTCCTCTCCGTCTTGTCCCCCTATTTAAAAGAGCTGACTTGATGAGTCCCGCCCCCCTCCCACTCCTTCATCCTTTTTCCATTTTTCATCCTCCCCATCTTCTTTTCCGGCTCCTGGTCCTCATTTCCCCCCCCCCCCCAACACCTCATTGCTCTCCACTTTACCCATCACTCTCCCCCCTAAGCCTTTCCCCTTTCCTCCACTTTTTCCTCCACAGGGACGCTGCTGCATTTGAGAATTAAGCGCCGTGTCCAAGGGCCCAGTGGTGACGTGACTCTGCCAACCCTGGGATTTGAACCCACAACCTTCAGTGTGGTGACCTGCTGAGCTCCAACACTGAAATCACTCCTCCGATCCTGGGATTTGAACCCACAACCTTCAGTGAGGTAACCTACTGAGCCCCAAAACTGAAATCACTCCTCCGATCCTGGGATTTAACAGACAACCTTCCGATCGCAGGCCAATTAAGCCACAAGCCCAATCATCTCCCCTCTGCCTCATCCCACCTTTCCAGTCTCTTTACTTAGGGAAGTGGTATTGGGAGAAGTGGACACATAAATATTTAAATGTGCCCCCCCCCAGCTGATTACTCCCATCAGGGTTGCCACTAGCCGGTTTAAAGTACAGCTGGTTCCTCAGTTCTGATGTCCAGTATAGAGCCGGTTCTACCCTCCTGCAAACTGACAACTCAGTACAGAAGTGAAAATAACTCCAACCTGATAGACAGGGAGGAGGGATACCGTGCATTGTACTTTACTGTGCTATACTTACTTATTTATTTATTTATTTATTATATATTTATTTTATATGTTTATACTTGGGGGGCGGCATGGTGGTGCAGTGGTTAGCACTGTCGCCTCACACCGCTGGGACCCGGGTTCGAGTCTCCGCCTGGGTCACATGTGTGTGGAGTTTGCATGTTCTCCCCGTGTCGTCGTGGGGTTTCCTCCGGGTACTCCGGTTTCCCCCCACAGTCCAAAAACATGCTGAGGCTAATTGGAGTTGCTAAATTGCCCGTAGGTGTGCATGTGTGAGTGAATGGTGTGTGAGTGTGCCCTGCGATGGGCTGGCCCCCCATCCTGGGTTGTTCCCTGCCTCATGCCCATTGATTCCGGGATAGGCTCCGGACCCCCCGCGACCCAATAGGATAAGCGGTTTGGAAAATGGATGGATGGATGTTTATACTTGATTTAGCTGTATTTTGTGTTTCAGCCATTTCTCTTTATATCACGTTTCTTCCATGAATACCTCTGCAGTTCCCAGATATACACCTGCCTTGCTGTACACAGTCAGTCCCTGTCACATGTTACTGACTGGCTGGCGTGAGGAATCATATGTACTGATGTACAAAAGGCAAACAGGGAAGCTTGGATCTTGAATCTCACTCGTGTAAGTGAGTGTATGGAGGAACCCAGGAGCTTCCAGGAAGATGTTTACAGCGTTTCATAGCGGCTTCACGCTTCCTCGTGAGGATCCTGCGTGTCGAGGCGGGCGTCCAAGTCCCTCCCAGCGATGCCGGGCGGGCCAGTCCCGTAATGAAGTAGCAGGACGATGAATGGGGGCCTGCGGTGTGTTGGAGGGGGTGGGGGAGGGGCGAGGGGGGGGGGGGAGGGAAGCGATGGTGATAGATTGGCCGGCGAGAATGGGGATGCAGATTCACTCATAAAGATTGATGCCTCACCACTGTGCCTTAAGTGCAATTAAAAACAGGCCTGGCGGGATGGATCTGTAATTCAGGGAGCGATTAGTTCAGCCTGAATCCGGGGATGCCTCGCCTCCTCGGGGCAGCCTGGGGGGTCTGTCGCTGCTCCCCAAGTGCAGGCCCCAATACATGGGCGCCTTGGGTATCAGGGTTTCACTAGTCGGGCTCCCCGGCTCATTGAGGATCACGATAAGGACCCCCCCCCCTCACGATTCCCACCCCCCCCCAACTGGATGCCTATGTTGCTTTTGTCATTCCGGAGCACGACGGGCCGTCTCGGCGGGACGCGCCCCGCCCCGGCTGCCCCCCCGGTACTTCCTCCTGCCAGCGTGGCACTCTGGCTCAGCTCCCGGACGCTGCCCAGCTGGTCGGAGCGGACGGCGGCCCGGCGCCAAGCTGGCGGCGTTTCGGTGAAGCGGCCCGAGTCCGACTCTCGGACAGGTCAGCCAAGCGTGCCTCCGCGTTCCTCGGGAGCAGATGGCGTTGGTTTAGAGTAATGTGTCTGGTCCTGGGGGGCGGGGCGGGTGTCCGTCCATCGCGGAGCCCTTCTCCCCTCGCCTCGGCCCGTAACGAGGTGTTGTTACTGATTGTCACAGCGCAGGGCTCTGGCATCCCCGGCCAATCACGCGCCCTCTCCCAGAGTTCCCTTTGTCATTGAACGCACGTGTTCTCCACCCCCGCCGTGGTCAGCGCCGCACCGCCAGAGGTCGACCGCCGCTCCTTCTCCTCCTTTATCCCTTCTCATGCTGTTTCTTCAACTTCCCTCTTTTGTCCTTCTCTCTGCCCTTTTTTCTTACCTGGCCCTTCAACACTCCCCCAACCCCCCCACTGGTCAATCCTCACACAGGGTCCAACTCCCAGACTTACGGTGACGTTTGTCAATGATATTCAGAGTGTGGCTCTGGTGATATTGCTTCCCCCCCCCCCCTTTTCAGTGCCCACCAGGGTCTGAAACTCTGCCTGTTACTGTTCCAGCCCTGAACGCGTGATCGTAAGACAGCAGCCCTGAACGCGTGATCGTAAGACAGCAGCCCTGAACGCGTGATCGTAAGACAGCAGCCCTGAACGCGTGATCGTAAGACAGCAGCCCTGAACGCGTGATCGTAAGACAGCAGCCCTGAACGCGTGATCGTAAGACAGCAGCCCTGAACGCGTGATCGTAAGACAGCAGCCCTGAACGCGTGATCGTAAGACAGCAGCCCTGAACGCGTGATCGTAAGACAGCAGCCCTGAACGCGTGATCGTAAGACAGCAGCCCTGAACGCGTGATCGTAAGACAGCAGCCCTGCCTCAACGCCGTTTGGCCCATTAACAGGAACCATTGCTGTAACACCCCCAGCTTTTGGTACTGGTGGGGTGGGGGAGTACTCTGCCCATCTCATTTGCACATGCTGGAACAGAAGTGGGTGATGTTGGTTGTGGACCCCCCCCCCCCCCCCCCCCCCCGCCGCAGTCAGTGTCAAGTTGTTAACCCCGTGTCAACAGTGGCGCAGGGCATGCTGGCGTCTACGTGATGGATGAGTCTTCGCGGGCTCAACCCTGGCAGGGAGACTTTTTGGAGGTGCCGTGCCCCCCCCGTCAGAACCCCCTCCCTTGTACTGGGCTGCGCTGGCAGCCAGACCTCTCCTCACAAACACGCTGTTAAGCTTTGATTCAATGCCGTTTCCCTTTTTACCCAGTAAGACAGGAAGGGGCACCAGGCTGCGGGGCAGCGAGACGGAGTGTTAGCCAGAAACAAGCGGGAATTTTGCTCGGAATGAAACATTTATTTACATTTATGCTTCAGGAAGCAAAGGCAGACTTCAGGTTCTGCTAGTAAAAAGTGATTTTTCAAAACTGAGTTACAGGAATAACTTCAAAATTCTAAATGTTTTCGACGTTTTCCGTGTGCAGTTTTCCGACGGATCGTTCGATTGACGGCATTCGGAATGAGCTGGATGCTGTCGTGTTTCCCACGGACACGAACTGACCTGACTTTTTAGCTCATGATCATCCCCATTGTAACAACCCTCCACAACTCAGGACAATTCTCAGCAAATGACTTCCCGAAACGGGGGCGGGGGGATGCAGGCGCGTATCCGAGTGCGTGGGCCGCCGTGTTGGTGATGGTTCTGTGCTATTTTTGGTTGGGGGGGGGGGGTTCAGGGTGCAGTTGCGTTGTCCATTCTGACTCAAGGGGTCAGATTAACAAGGAGGCCTCTCAGTCCACATGGCCTGGTGCTATTCATCACCCCTGTCTGTGAAAGGGGGCCGGGAGGTGGGAGGTGGGAGGTGGGAGGAGGAGGCGGGAGGGGGGGGTCAATCAAAAACAGGCAGGACTGGTTAAAGTTTAACCTGCTTCTTTTCCACTACGGGATGCGGACACAAGGCATGTTCTGAGCCCCGCCTCCTCGGCCGCCCACTCTCTCCCAGGTGCCCATCTGATTCTCACATGGGGGCGGGGGGGGAGCAGGCTGGTGGGAAGGCTTCCAGTATGATCTTCTTCCAGGAGAGCGTTTCTGAAGGAGCATAAGGGTCCAGAGATATACTAGCTGGTTCACGCCATCTTTTCTGGTGAATTTTTACATTTTTTTTTTTTGGCTGGAAAAGCTACAGATAGAGGAGAAAGAAGTAAGAGACATTGTAAATATTTACATTTAAATGTGCAGCTGTAGAAACAGTGGAATTTAATAACGCGTAATTAAATGAACAACACGACTGCAGTCATTTGGAAGACAGATGGATGGATGGATGGATGGATGGATGGATGGATAATGAAATAATTCACCTCCAGGGTTATGGATTCTATTCCCATCCTAGTTCCATGTGTGTGATGGTTGCGTGCTCCCCACGCGGTCATCTGGGCCTTACTGGGTGCTGTGGTTTTCTCCTGTATGGAAAAACAAGCACTTAGGAGTCATGCAAAATAGATGGATTAAAGATGGTGTTATTAATATTATTTAATATGTACATCATAATCAGAAGAAAAGAGGCCCAACGGCTTTACTGTTAGCATCAGTCCTGTTACCCATAATCCTATGCATGATGATCGCGTGAGAGCCTGAGAGCCTTTTGTTAATCCTACTGGATATCCTGGATATTTCTCCAAATCTGAAGCAGTGTTCTTCTGCTAAATGAGCCGAGCGATGGATCACACGTGGTTCTCTGTGATGCGGGATAGTCCGTAACAGGTTACGTGTAGCGGGGCACCCGTGTAATAACGGACGGCGGGTGGGGGGAGGGGTGTCACCCTGCCCCGGTCCCGTCATCAGCAGCCAATCGGCAACAGGATAAGTGCCGGCACCCAGGTCGTCCGGCGGCTCCATTAGATTACCCTCTGCGAAAGTTAATAATGTATTAATTTCGGGACGTGGCCATTTGGGTGGGGGGGGAGGGGGCAGCTGTCCACTCGCACGAGTGTAAGAATCCGTCAGCCGTCGGGACAGATTTCCCAAGAACTGCTGTGACACGGATGACAGCCGGTTCCCTCGTGCTCTCAAATGACATTAGAGAAATTGTGTTTGCGGCCCCGTTGGGCGTGGCCCCCAGGAGCCCACACACGGGGGGGGGGGTCACAGGGAGGCTGCCGTCAGCACTCCTGGCTGTGCGCTGCACCCCCCTCCCCCCACAGCGTCTCTCCACGCCGAGCGGGGTGGGCGGTGGGTCCAACCCAGGAGGTCCCCTGCTGGGGGGGCCTGAAAATCGCAGGCACATGGACGCGTTGCATCCGACACATGGGGGTGGGTAATTCCACCTCCGGTATCTCCGGGGGGAGGGGGGCTGAAATGCTGAACATTTAAAAATGGCAATTAAGGGCCGCCTCGACGGACCAATTCGGATCCTGGTCCGCGCAACGGTCTTTATAACCACCCTGGGCTTTCGTCCATGTATCGCTGAGCCCCAAACGGGGAACTTGGGAGTCTTCCTGCCTGGTCGCAAAATCATTAACCATAATTGTTCCTGTTTTTATCACTCGTGGACTCGTTTCTTAATGAATCTTTGAATATTAATTAGCACGGGACCATGTGCCCTGCCCCCTTGAGGATTAACATGGTATTAGCGGAGAGGTTACTGAAGGTTCACACGCAGAGGCCTATTGTGGTCAATTACTGCGGTCTTCCCATCTTCACACCTACAGACAGGATGCTGCTAGAATGCTGGTCTCACCTCTGCCAGGGAAAATGCCTTGGAGTAATAGACTCCAACCAGACCACTGTGAGCAAAATGTTTATACTGTATATTCATGGACCCCCCCCCCCCAGTGACCACAGGACAATAACAGAGCGTGGATCACCTGGCTCAGACATGAAGGAACACAGTACACTGTTGGCTATTACGTTGGTGGACTTTTTGCATGTCACCAATACACCCTTGGCACTGAATTCATAAAAATGATACATATCCCATCATGCTCTCCTTCTTAAAGCCAAACGTATGATAAAGATGCTTGGGATTTGATCACAGGGTTAGCCATCCACCTGGAGCATTTTTTGGGGGGTGCAAGGAGTACGGGATGAACAGAGATGTGACTGTTCTGCTGGGCACAGGATTCAAACCAACAACCTTCTGATGACAGGTGCAGAGGCTTAACCCACTGAGCCACACACCTCCCCACAGGTGTACCCTTTGGGGTGTCTCATCTTTCCTCATCGACACATGAAGTGTTCAGATTATGACCGGTAATGACCCTGGCCAATGAGCTTGTAGGCCTTGTTCTGGATTTCGCCTTCCTATGCAATCAGCTTCTGCTTACCTGGCCTGCCCCCAGCACTTAGTCACATACCACCAGTCATAAACAACATCCAGACCTCCGCACCTCTCAGGATCGAGATCTTCCCCATTGTCGGCTGGTGCTCCACAGGCCCGCAGCGAAGCCTGGGGCTAGGGTTACTGAGCGGCCAGTCCTAGAGGCCCAGCACCCTGCAGGGCTTCAAGCAGCACTGGCCCTTTGTCACAGAGGTGCCCCGAAGACCCATGATTAACGGTGCTCGTCCAACGATCGAAAAGGCTCGCTGCCAGCTTAAACATGACGTAGTATTTTTTTAAGCAGCCAGGATTAATTGGACAGGCTAATGAGATAGATTAGGGCTTAGTTTTTGACCTCTGCCCCGGGACACTGGGGTGAACTGTGGTGCTGATAATAGGCCCAGGGCCTCCAGGTTTTACAGGGGGGGGGGGGCATGTTTATGGCTACTCAGGGGAAATTGATTTAATCGTGCCACACTGTGTGTATGAACAAGCCTGGCATTTTTACTGGCTATTTGTCTTAGGAGTCAAAGCTGAAGGAAATTTATACCCACCTCTAGTTTTAAGCAAGCAAACGTGTGCATGACATACAGGAGGGGTGACGGGGGGTGGGGTGGGGGGGGGGAGTTATTAGCAATGCCCACCAATGTGCATTTTATCTGAGTGTCAGTCATTGGATATTAATTGGCAGAGAGACATTTCAGATGGCGCCGGTGGTCCGAAATTGTTCCCAGGACAGTCTGACGGGATGTGAAAAGCCAGATCCTCAGTCCTGCTGCCCGTGGTCCCACCCGGCATCCGCCGTCTTTCCTGGTCTTTCGATTTATTAGACCATGAGTGACGCTCGTCAGTCTTAGACTGGGAAAAAAATCACTTTAGCTAATTAACTGTTAGGTCATGCCTGTTCGGCTGGGAGGGAAGGTGATGCCTCTAGCTGATCTCAGGTCAGTGTGGGCATGGCGGGGCCTTCAGTCAGTCGGCTGCTTTGGGGTCGCGACCCAATCACCGTGAATAATTACTCACAGGTGGAGACCTGTTTGAGATATTAACTTCAGGCTACAATGTAATCAGGCATACAAAGATCAGGCCATTTTCTTTGTTTAGATTAGGGGTATGCAGTCTTATCTAGAAACTGTCATTGTGTGTGGAGGGTTTTTGCTGCAACTCCTTAATTAGAAAACTGATTGGCTGAGGAGTCTTCACACCTGGGTTTAAACCACTGACCTAAAGGATATCCCCAAAATCCTGCACACACCGGCCCGTTGCTGATACCTCTGGTTTAGATGGTGACTAATGATATTTCTCTTATTTGAGTAAAGAAATTTCACAGTGAATGTGAAGGTTTTAACCTTATTACTAACTTTTTACACTTTTAAAGATATAGTTCTGGTGAATTGTTCCTATTTGGGCACATTTCTTGTCCTTAGTTCTTTTGTGGAATGGTGACTCTGAGGCTAGGGATCTGTGCCAGCAATCGGAAGGTTGCTAGTTCAAATCCCGTAAATGCGCAGAGTGATTCTACTCCGTTGAGTACAAACTCCCTTGACCTGCAATTGCTTCATCCAGAGTGTGAAGTTAATCTACATCCAGCTGTTTAAGGAGATCCTCCAACTTACAGGGAAAATTTGGAGGTTGGTGGCAGGATTGGCACTCCAGCCACTGGAACATGGTCACTGCACGGCTGCACTCAGGTTCTCATCCCTGAGGTGGTGGGTGCGGCAACGCGCTGTAATCACTGCACGCTCCTTACCTCCTCCTTCTCCTAGTCATAAATAAATGATATTTTATTGACACTCTTGTGGGTTTTAATTGAGGTTCTAGGTCTGATTGCATGATAAATGTGTCTGGATTTCCCTTCTTCTTATAACCTACAGGTATGGGGGCATGTTCGCAAGAGAGAGAGACTGGGTTTTCAAATAGATAATGTAGGAGGAAAAGCCGGAGGTGTCATTGAAACGGGCACCTGCCCGGCAAGCTCTGTCAGGGTGGTATGTGCAGAGTTAGAACGGGAACCCGTACTAATATAAGCTCAAAGTCACCTCGGGGGCTGGAGAGAGGAATGGTGAGGATTGGGGGGGGGGGGGGTGACGGGACAGGGCACAAAGTAAATAAAGGCACATCCTGCATGTGGACCGGCAATTGAGAGCCCAGGACAGAGAGAGAGAGAAAGAGAGAGCGAGAAGAGAAGAGAGGGAGAGATAGACGACTGCAAGCTTCCTGATTCATGCAAATTGAAAAGCCGTATCGATTGATAATTGATTTAGACTGATACATTCGTCCGCCGAGGCGAGGTGGAGACGCCGCCCCGCCCCTCCCCTCCCACCGGCCTGCGTGCCGCTAAATCAAATTTGTCTATTGGCTGATGCCCCCATCGGCTCATCCGTCAGAGCCATTAGATCATCTCTCATCGGATCCCAGAGGCGGATACGCCAGCGTGTTGGGGGAGGGGAAAACACCTGGGAGGTGGCATGGCCTGCAGATTTAAATGATGGCAGAGCGGTGACTGCAATCATGACAACTGCTGAAAGGCATGGCCATGGCAAAATGTCAGTATGGTGTTGTGACACGTGACGAATGTTTATAATGTTTAAGGAACTTTAGCTGGCATTTCACACCTCTAATCAACTGCTTTTCTATACCAAAGATGAGGCGTAAGCCTCAGGTAGCACAGGGGCAACGGTTGCGTGTGTGTAACCCGAGTGGTTGTTGGTTCGATTCCCATTCAGCATCAAGTGAGAAACTTACCGATGAACAAGTTGTTAAAGAAGATTGCAGTCCTTTTGGATTGGAAATGAAGTTTAAGCTGTGAAGCAGAATTGCCTTACAATGAGTTGTGTAGCTCAGGGTGAAGAAGGGGGTGTTTTTATGAAAAAAAAATGAGCATGGAGAACAGCTTGGAGATTATTCATCCTTTCTGATCGTAACTCACGCGCCGTTCTGTCTCACAGCGACGCTGTGGGTGACACCACGTGAAAGAAAAGCCCACAATTCATCCCGCGCTTGCCCTCCCTCGTTCTGTCCTGTTTTTAAGCCTCTCCCCCCCATCCAATTCGCTTCTATCCTTCCCACCCACGCAATCCAGTGATCTCCGTGGCCAAGAACCAGCAGGTTAGATTCTCATCCATTAAAAAAGACCCGGGAACAATTTACAACATTAATAAATGACAGGAGAAAGGGGAGGATATACGACAGAGTTTGGGCCCCGTCCAGGAGAGGAAGTGGCAGGTATAATTTAAACAGGACCTCAAAGTCCGAATGTGTTTCCAGTGATTAAGGGAACGCAGACGGGGGCCGGTACTGATCCGTTTGGTGGAGCTGAGCCTGCCACCCCACGGCTCAAATGTCCACACTGGCCTCAAGAAGGAAACATTTCCAGTCAATTTTCAGGAAGAGTTTCATTTTGCAGACACTTTTAACGAAAGCATCATACATTTTTGACCAAATAAGATCCCACAATCCCTAAAGCAGCTGGGAGTTATGAGTCTTGTTCAACAGCCTAACAGTAAAATCATTCTGTTGATCCAGGAATTAGAACCAGCAACCTTATAATCAGAAACACAGCATCTTTTCTGATGGAGCCGCACACCAAAGTGGGCGCTTTCTAGCACCAGTATTGAGATTACCTCTGCAGTGCGAGGCAGCTCAGTGATTTAAAATCTCCAGCTGGTTCATCACGAATAAGTTGGGGGGGGGGGTATTTATTTATATGCAATATTGATTTCATTATTCTGGCAGTAAAAAGGTTCATAGAGAACTGTGTCCATCACCCGGCTGTGTCCCCCAGGGTAAGCTAAAGGTCTTATCAGAGGTAATCGAAGTTGCATGCCCATTAGCTGGTGAAATGTGTAACAGAAAAAACTCGTTGAGCTACTCCCCCCACCCCCGAGAGATGGTACGACCCGCCCCTGTGTGGAATTGTGCCTGGACGGAGACCCTTACAGGTTAGCCACCTGTGTTGGGGTGTTGTTTGTGACTCAGTGAGTTAGGTGTCCGTGCCGGTTACCAGAAGGTTGTCAGTTTGAATCTTGAGCTTGGTGAGATACCTGAATCTCTGTTTAGCCCTCGGGAAAGGCCCTTAAAGTAACCCTATATTTGCAGTAGATTGGAATGATTCTTTTCACAAAGCCCATCTTGTTCTCCTTTGACACACGCATGCATACAGCTGAGAGTATAGCATGGGGTCTGAGCCTGGGATCTGGACATTTATCAGACATCCCTGGAGCAATTCTAGAGATTAAGAGCCTCACTCAGGAGTTCAACAGACATGCATCTATCCTGCCAAGATCAGGCTTCAAACCAGCTACCTTCCAATCACAGACACAGAGGCTTACCCCCACAGATCCACGCACCGCACCATTGTTGGATCGCTGACCCTGCACTCCGACCCCAAGCTTCCCTCGCACCTCCATGCGAAAAAAGTGCAGCCCGATGTTCCTGTACTAATGGTGACAAAAGCATAGTTTTCCCAGCGTTAAAAATCTTCCATGTTTGGAAGATGTATTCGCACTGTCTGGTATTCCCAAGGTGTGGCTCCCCTGTGTTCATTTACAGAGGATGATCTGAGCTGATCATACACATGAAGCACATGATTTGATTTCCCAGCATTTCCGGAGAAGCGTTCTGGAGTGAAACCACGTGATTTAGCTTTTTATTTGAAATAGCAGCATAAGGTGATGTTGTGTGGGTGGCGTCACATGTACTTCAACCCCAGCTGTTTTTCAGCCGGAGACAATGTGGGGGGGGAGGGGGGGCACCAGTCAGGGTTTGATCTGCTGCCTGATGTTCAGCTAAATCACTCAACACTGAACAATGACGCAGGTCTCTCTAATTATCCCACACGACTAGACCAGTTTTTCAGAATGCCAGTTCGTTGAAGCTTCCTGGGATCGACCCAAGATAAAGAGCAAAGCAACGCTGATGCATACCCCATGTGCTGCCAGCAGGTGGCATAATAGTTAAGGCTACAGCTTTGTAGGATGTTGGTCCAAATCCCAGGATGTAACTGAGCCTGAAACCTGAATGGAATTGTCCCACAGAATCACTCATAATGAAGAACTTCAGGTTAACAGCTGTGGTCCTCTGCTGCATGCATCTCGAATAAACAATGCTGTCTTCATGTTACTCTCCTCCACTTGCTCTCCCCTCCAAGTGCCACTTTGTTTGTGGGATCTGACCACACAGCTTAAACTGAATACGTTCCAAAAGCATGAACATGCAACTTTGTATAACTGGGAAAAAGGGTAAATCCCACCGGATCACCATTCAAATTACAGTTTGCAGTGGGATTTTCCATTGGAGTGTGAAATCCAGGACACTAACGCCGGACTTCCTGAGATACAAACCTACAACCTTCGGCCTGAGACGCACCACAGTTTCCCCCTGTTGATCTATTAGTGATGAGTTACTCAACCACCCTGCCCCTCCCAAACTGCATAATTAACATTTGATGTGCTTGTTTTGTTTAACGCTTCACGTTTACGTAGATTAACAGAAAATAACGCGACGTGGAGCCCCGTTTCTTGGGTTCCGGGCCTTTCTGCAATTATGATTGATAAGGGTCTTTCCCGTGGACTGCAATCCGGGCCTGTTTTGACAGAAGTTCGTTATTAGGCCCAGTTAAACGCTTTAAAAGCATTGATTTGCGTGAATTACAACATCACCCCAACCCGGCAGCATGGGCGGGGCTGGCCCAAGACAGATCCCGAGTCCACATATCAGTGCCGGCCCTCCCCCGCCCCCCGGCTCCTCCGCATCTTCACTGTATTGATTCCCACCATAAAAGGTGTTTAATTCAATCAGGGGAAACTGAGTGCCTGTTTTTCTGGGTCTCTGTCGATGGCCATTAGATGAATTAGAGTCGGCCTCGCTTCACTGACAGCTGCATGATGGGATATGAACTTGGGTGGACGAGCCGTAGTAATCCTCAGATGCATATCTGGCGCTCTTTCCTATATTTTGCCCCCGCCTTCCACCCCACCCCTTCCCACACTAGCTTGCCTGATACCGGTACATTACCAGGGCCAAGGGCGTAACTTTGGCTGGAATATTGGGGGGTTGAGGTCTCCACCCATTACGAGGGAAACATAATTATTGGGCAGATTGTATTAGCTGGTTTTGATTGATTGGGGGGGTTACAACCCACTCATCCCCCCCCCCCCTCCGTAATTTACGCCCATGACCAGGACTAACTGTGCCTGGCACTGCAGCCATACGTGACTGCCCCCCCCAACTGACGCAGCTCCAGAATCTACCCCCAGCTTCAGCTCTCGCTGGTTGCTTGCTCCTGCCTTACCCTCCAATATAAGGCCCCTTTGCTTACTTATCCAATGTAAAATCAAATTTATGACTTACAGTGCCAGTAAAAAGTTTGGTCACACCTACCCATAATAAGTATAAAGACATCTAAATTGTAAAATAACATATATGGATTATGCACTAACCAAATAAATATGAAACAAAACATAATAATTTGTTGGTGGGTAGCTCTGTGGGATGGGACTCAGAAGGTTGCTGGTTGAAATCCCTGGATCAGCAGACTGATCCCACCAATGGGCCATTGAGCAAGACCCTTATCCTCAGTTGCTCAAATCACTGGCAGATCCTACTTTCGCTTCTATGAGGTGCCTCCTGAGATGCTTCTTCAGCTGCCCCTTTAGGACCCACATACAGGCTGAGCTCTCATTGGTCGCTTTTCCTTCAGTCTCTGGTCAAACTCCTCCGAAACCATTTTTACTGTGTTTAGGTCTGGCAGCCAAGTCATGTGACACAACACTCTATCACTCTCCTTTGTAGGCAGCTTGGCGTGTCTTTACTTTTGACTGCTACTGTTTTAACTCTGATGTTCTGGTATCTCCCTATAGAGGATCCATTCACTGATGGCCATCCATGATCGAACAGAACCAGAGGGACGTTTCTTGAACTTTCAACCTCACTACAGGGCAACTTGACCAGCAAAGGTACGAGTCTGGTCCATGATTTTCATTCTTTTCCCTCGACTGGGATCATCTGGGACTTTTGGTGCATAACAGCCTGAGAAGCAAACCTTCATCTTGTGACTTACAGAACCAGTCAAAGTTTGGACACACCCCCGCCATAGACAGATTTATTTGTATTATTCTCTGCGAACAGGAGGTGTTGTGGTCCAGAGTTCCATGGACTCCATCACTGCTGTCTGCACTGTGCATCACTGGTACCCCTAGCCTAGTGTCCTCCCATAGTCTAGAAACATGATGCCTCTAAATTGCCCTGAGACTGTCCATGTTTCCCATCCTCGGCATCCACCGTGCTTCCTGGTACTGGCCCCCCAGTCACTGGATCTGGGTGACGGATGGATGTGTGAGGTGCGGCTCAGGTCACAACTCTGGACGCCCAGGTGGGATGAAAATCTCTAGAAAAAAAAAACCATTCGAACCCAGATCCAGGACCCCATTCTTTAATGGTGCTTTTTCTACTCCTGGTAACTTTCCTGCCATCAAACGATAACAACATAAAGAGAAATAAATACGTAAGATCCATCAAAATCAGCCCAGCTTCTGCGTTGCAAATGAAACAATATTTCATAATTGCTTTGAGGGTGGGACAAAAGATGTCAATTTGTGACTCTTGGTTTGCCCCCAGCCCTAGTACCCCCCCCGCCCCCCGCCAGCTCTCTCTTTCTTGTCCCCCCCCCCCCCCAACACGTGTGGAGTATAGTTAATTATCAGGGAGGACACGCTCCAGAGGGCCGGCTGATCCCAGTACACCCCCCTAATCAACTGTCCCGCGCGCGGATGCGCTGAGCCCCTCATTTATCTTGTCAGTGTGTGTGTCGGGGGGGAGGGATCTAATTACCCCCCTCATCGTTCTTCTAACTCTCCAGCTCCATAGCTCTGCAGCGGCAACGCCAGTTTGGGCGAGAAGTTAGCAAATTAGCCCCCTATTAAAGCCCCTCCCTACCCACTGTCTCTGACGCCCACATCACCAGCCAGTAGGAGACAGTTTCCAGCAAAGGCTCAATAATCCAGGCTGAGATTATCACTGGCCGGGGAGGGGGGGGTGCTTAGCCACTGGCCCCCATGGTGATATTCTGCTTCCCCCTCATTTCAGCCTGTTTTATTACATATTAGAAAGCTTCACCCACACTGGTGCATTCTGGGAAAGTTTTGCCTTCTCTCTTGGATATTGGCCTTAGCGCAGATTATCTGGCAGAATGTGTTGAACAGCTCTTTTTAAATGTCTCCCCAGTTTGTTATCAACACCAGTAAAGCAACACTGACCAGTTAAGCCAGTTGTGGAGCATCTCTTCCCTCCAGAATGTGGTGTTATTTTGGGAGGGGATTCGTAACTTTGTTTTAATGATTTTGAGGGATGTGCTGGTTCAGTGCCTCTGATACCTGTTTCCTGCGTGGAGAGTGTGATTGCTGGGTGGGGGGGGGGGGTATTTCTATGGAAGAATCCCAGCCAAAAATTACCCAATTCCTGCTGCATCGCAGCTGTCGGCTCACAGTGGTTAATTGTGTCAGCGATCCCAAGTTGTCCCCAAAACCTGCCCCCCTAAAACGTTTAGAGAGCACCCCATCCTGGGTATCATCATTTTTCAGCCACCATCCATCTTCCCCCCCCCTCCCCGGATTAATTCTTTTCATTTTGGCGCCTCCCTCATAAATCCTGGCACAGTTAATTAATTTCACTCGCAACTGAGGGCCCAGTATTACAGAATTGTTCTCGCAAACCCCATATTAATTATGCCATTTTACGGCGATCCCATTGAAGGCTGCGTTTCATCTTTCATAATTACATTTTCAACAACAACATTTCGCAACAAAAGAGTCTAATTATGGATTTGGCGCCTAGCGCTGTGTAATAAGTCAACACATCGCGGCAGCATTCCCCCGGCGGGATCGATGCGCGCGTCTTAGTATTGCCGTTATCGCTGTTATTATTTCCGTGTGTCGGGACGGTATGGCGTGGGCTGCAGCGGGAAAGGAGGGACGTCACTCAGCGGGTGAATAAAATCTAATAAAAAGATTAGTGGTGATCATCGTCATCTGAAGACCCTCGTTTCCATTACCTGATGGGCTCATGGAGGCACCAGCCAACATGAGATCGGGTCTCCTTGGGCCCAGGATGCTGTACTTGCGATCAGAATGTCACTAGTCCAAATCCTGGGATCGGCAGAGTGATGTCACTGTATATCTGGGATCCGTTCATTTTGGGTCTACGGGTCTCCCGCATCATGCCCGCCTCTGGATTCTGACCTCATCACCCCCCCACCCACCCCCAGAAACAAACCAACCGCACTTCAAAGCTGACAGGCCATGAATCACGATGCAGTTATGACAGCCCCCCGTCTCTGCAGGGAGGGACCGGGGGGGACCTGGCTATTAGCAGAACCTTTTTTGTCACTAACCCTCCCTGATTCATGACCTGGAAACGGGGTGGGGGGACAACAAGCAGGGGCTGCCATTACTGATCAGAGACCTGGTCAGTCCTCGATTAACGAACAGACACTATGATGGGGTGACGAATCGGACCCCCTCGCGGTCCTCACCTCATCCTGTTGGGGACTCCAACGGCTCAAACTCTTTAAAGTCAGAGAGGAAGGCGCCATGCAGCAGGAGCACGGACATTGCTGAGGGCAGGACCATAATGCATACGGAGGGGGCCGAACTTATTACCCAATATGTTTTGAATCTGTGACACAAAAAAGGGAGGAAGAGGCAGTCAAGTGACAGAGGAAGAGGCAGTCAAGTGACAGAGGAAGAGGCAGTCAACCAATCAAGTGACAAAGGAAGGGGCACTCGGCCAATCGGCTATCAGCTGGCCCCACCCCTGAGCAGGAGGCTACGGGTGTTCCTCAATACCAAGAACACAAAGATTGTATTTGTAGTCTTACAAGACTGGTCTTGCTAACTTGCCTCCCAAGGGCGAACTTGGGGTGAATCTTGGGATTGGTGTCATTTGGCAAGGATGCAACCAATATATCCTTGATATTTGGGGCGGGGGAGGAATGACATCCAGGGATTTTTACTGTCCTTCGTATTTCTGTCCTTGAGTATTGGAACTGATCTTCGGCAATGGAAGATGACATGAAACAGGTACATTACAACACAAGTATGGTAGAGTACGCATATTGAGATTCACCCTACATCTGTCTCGGCTTTTAAACTGCACTCTGAACCTTCTAAAGTTTTCATTTAGCTGCAGTTTGCTTTAGCTGAGATGATTTGATTTGGGATGCAGCTATAAGGTAACGTAAGACAGGGCTGGTATTTTCTGGAACTTTCTGCGTGCTCCCGTTTTTTAACTGGTTCTCCTCAGTGTGATTGTTAAGTCCCAGTGCGTAACTCACCCCTAACCCTAAAACGATGATGTTCTTTCAAGTTCCATTCCCAAATGAACAGGTTCTGTCCCCATTGGACAAAACCATAAAGGTCCCTTAGAAACTGCTGACCATGTGCCCAGCGACCGGCTGTCGAGGTCTAGCTACTACACATCATGTATCAATGAGAAGCCACGAGAAGGGCATGGCCACGCTGGTCAGCTCTACACGGTTGTACTGGGTCACTCCTGAGCTTGCATGGAGAAACCCTAACTCAGGCAACACGCTAATGTCAGGTACCTGAGGGAGGTGAGGTTTGTAGGGGGGGTTACGGAGGTGTGTGGAGTGGGGAGCTAAAGAGGTAACAGCAGTGAGCTCCTAATTATTTAGGGCAATGGTTCAGGTAGGGAGCTGGGGCCTGGGAGGGAGCAAAAACGTGGACTGACTGTGGGTCCCTGAGGACCGGATTGGGAAACTGATTCAAGGTACTAAACCCTACTAGGGGCAGCTCTTGACTATCATAAATAACTCGTTCCACATACCCCCCGCAAATTTTGCACAAGTTGTATTCATCTTCCCATATCACTCAAGACACCTCACAGCAAAAAACACACAAGCCAAAGCTATACTAGTAATACGCACCAAAAAACACAAGTTAAAGAAATCAAGAATAAAGTCAAACGGTACATTTTCAGACGTATGTCGCCTTTTAGATGAGCGCTTCTGCAAACTCTGGATTTACTGAAGTCAGTTTTGTGTAAGATGAGGGGCTACCTGTATTGGGTGGTTCAATAATGTATTTAGCTTAAAGCATAAAAAGTATTTATTTAAATGATCGATCATCCATCCATCTTGTGACTGGCGTTTGTGTTTGTTTTTCCGGGTCGCTCTGCAGTCTCTTCTGTGCTTAGATGCAGTTTCGGTTCCAGCAGAGTGACTCTGTATGGTTATGGTTTAACTGCCACGTGTGATGATGGGGGGGGCTGCAGGCCCTGTCAGGAGGACCCCTGGCTGCCCGCCCCTGCCAGGGACACTGGTGATCAGCAGAGGTTAAAAGTTACAAATCACTGCCCCCCCCCACCCCAGTCCCTCTAGCCCCCCCTCCGACCCACGTCCTGCTTCTCCTGGGGCCTTGCTCTCATTCATATTCCATGGCTGCCATTTCTATTGGGGGGAGGCGGCTGTAGGCACCGGAGGGCAATTACTCCTCTCGTTTAATTGGCGTTATCATTTTTGCCCCCTGACAGAGATGGATCACCCTCCCCAGTCATGACCACTGGTGTCTGTATGAGCCAGGGAGCGCGAGAGTGTGAAGGAAGGTAGGCCTGCTGAAGGAGGGAGGAGGATTAGCATGATATACGAAGCCAGCGCGGGAGAGACAGCGAGGCGGCATGAGCCCCCGGACCAGTCTTTTCCAGAAACTCCTCAGCTAACTAATGCAGCCGCTGCTCTGCTCTGTTTCCCTCTGTGATCCCTTCACTGTTCCCTTGTGTGTCCCCAATACTCCTGTGTTTTTGTACTTGTCTTTGTCGTTGATTTGAGTAGCTCTCCTGTTAGATCCTCGCTATGTTTGTGATGTATAGTATGGCTCCTTCTCTGATGATTACTTGTTACTGGTCACTTACTGGAAGCTTAGCCTTGCTACCCATAAGCCTAGCTTGCTCCTTAGCTTGTGATGTACTACCTGCCACACACTGAACAAAAGCATGTGCTTTGTGAACGAATGTAAATGTAGAATGAGCAGAGCTGCCCCCAGCTAACAGTACTGTTAGCATTCACTTCCTGTATAGTAGTCAAGGTATTCTGCCCACCGGGGCCATTTTGCCGCTATGCCATGATCGACTGATCGACAAGTCGGCCAACTCTGGCTTACAGATTTAAAGGCTCCAGATTTCACTTTCATTTTTTAGTAAGGGGTGGCAACTGGGGAATTTTCTGGTGGGGGAGGGAGGAACATGATCCGCCCCTGCTGTTGTTCCCAAGTATCTTCTCTCACCACAAACTAGCTCCCCTGATCACATACCAGCTTCACTAGCTATAAACTAGCTTCTCTTGAAACAAAGTAGGTTCTCTGGTCAGAACTAGCTTCCCCCATCGCAAACTAGTTTCTCTCATCAAATACTAGTTTCTCTCATCAAATACCAGTTTCTCTCATCAAATACTAGTTTCTCACATCACATACTAGTTTCTCTCATCAAATACCAGTTTCTCTCATCAAATACTAGTTTCTCTCATCAAATACCAGTTTCTCTCATCAGATACTAGTTTCTCACATCACATACCAGTTTCTCTCATCAAATACTAGTTTCTCTCATTAAATACCAGTTTCTCTCATAAAATACCAGTTTCTCTCATCAAATACCAGTTTCTCTCATCAGATACTAGTTTCTCACATCACATACCAGTTTCTCTCATCAAATACTAGTTTCTCTCATTAAATACCAGTTTCTTTCATCAAATACCAGTTTCTCTCATCAAATACTAGTTTCTCTCATCAAATACTAGTTTCTCTCATCACATACTAGTTTCTCTCATCAAATACTAGTTTCTCTCATTAAATACCAGTTTCTCTCATCAAATACTAGTTTCTCTCATCAAATACCAGTTTCTCTCATCAGATACTAGTTTCTCACATCACATACCAGTTTCTCTCATCAAATACTAGTTTCTCTCATTAAATACCAGTTTCTCTCATCAAATACCAGTTTCTCTCATCAAATACTAGTTTCTCTCATCAAATACTAATTTCTCTCATTAAATACCAGTTTCTCTCATCAAATACTAGTTTCTCTCATCACATACTAGTTTCTCTCATCACATACTAGTTTCTCTTGCCTCTCTTGCCAGGTTCATTGAAAATACAGGCGGGTCGTTTTTTTCTTTGTTCCATTTTCCTGAAAGAAAACGTCGACATTGGTCGCATTGGCCGTAACCGGGCGGCACTAAAACAGCATCTGAAACGTGCTGTTATTAATTCTCCCCCGGGTGTATGTGTGTATGTGGGGGGGGGCAGGCTGTTGGACTAAGAGCTGCGTATTAGCGTAGGCCGGCATGAAGGATGTAGCTGCATAATGAAGGGTGGTGTAGTGATGCCATATTTCAGCACCAGTAAAAATGTCACTTGAATTAAGAGGGGGCCATTATGGGTGCGAGAAGCGGGTTCCGGTTAAATTAAAGAGCCGCAAAACGGCACGGTCCCTGGGGCCGCCGCCGCCGCCGGGTCATTCCAGACGCTTAGTGAATCATCCAGGTATGCGCCAGGCTCCGCCCACAACACTGACCTGGATCTGCATCTCCCGCTACCGGGACATCAGGAGGGCTGACTCGCGTCTGCACTGCCAGTGGTTCTCATGCCTGCATCCATGGATCATGGGATTATCACACGGTGATAAGTCTAAAGAGAAGAATGCACAGATGCTCCTTGAATCCACTTACGGTTCCACGTCCGTGGTGTCGGACCAGCATCCTATGTGAGGCGCCCCTAGTCTTCCTCTGCCTGGGACAGGCTCACTGTGACCCCGTACTGGGTCAAGGCGATGGATGGATGGATGGATGGGTGTATTGATGGACCATTATAATTGGATACTTATTTCCCTCAAAATAATGTTCAGTTACCGGTCGACTGAGCTTTAGAACTGCAATGGAACAACTAGCATTTTCATGCACTGACGAAGTGCAAAATTCAAAGTAATACAATTACACAGCTGTCAAAAATTATTTAGACATATTACATATATTAATAGACTATAAAATTACATTTAGGCCCAAAGGTGTTGATTTGGGTATCGGTACATGGCCTTACCAATATTGTGGCATTTCTGTGTATTTAAGGGGGCGGGAAGGTTGGAGCTGGTTTGGTGTTGAAACCAGTGTTGAAACCAAACCTACGTCCTTGGTCAGACCCGCTTGGTGTCTTCAATGATCTTTCATCACACCATTGTCTATAAACCCAAGTGGGCGGCTCCTTCCGAGATGCTCCACCCGCTGTCTCTGGCACCATCGATCACAGCACGTTTAAAATCACTTCGATCGGGAGCCTTAGCTGTTTTAATGCTACGTCGAGCAGTAGCCGAACCTCGCGACCTGATCTGTGTTTGTTGAGCCGGCTTACTGCATTAATCAGCGGCGGGACCCATTTATTAAAGGTCTATCTAATTTAACTTAAATTTTATTTTTGTATTGTTCAGGCAATAAACACATACATATTGGCAGGTATGATTTAGCCCATTGGTGCCAGTACACAATAAGGTGTAAATAGATGCGTCGGATTGGTAATAAGTTTCATTACGTAACACACCTGTAGCGTTGCCGTCCGGAGATGTACATCGTGCTCCCTGCACCGGAAAGTCCGTTACCGAGGCGAAAAATATATCAGCCTCTGTTTACAGTCTCTCTGTTACCACGTGGCTGTTTTATTTGCAGCTAGCAAGAAAGCAAACCGCGGTCGCTAACCTATATTAGCAGTCAGCTGGCACGGGCTCGGGAAGTGGAGAGAGGGGAGGTGTCGGGGAGGAGGGAGAGGAGGAATTGGGGGGGGGGGGGTTGATGGAGGCAGAGTCCACAGAGAGTCCTCCGGCTGCGGCCATCCAGAGGGTCGGCCCGGCGGAATATGAAAAATGAAAACTATAAGGGAGACAATAATAAAAATAGCGGTGAGAGTGGACAGAGGGACCACTTCATTATTCACTGGCTGTTTCAGCTCTGTAAAAATGTGCTGCCCACTGCAAAACCATGTATCACCGCCGGCCCAAAACAAATGGCCTGTCGGCACCGTATTTACCTTCGATTGTTCAAGCGGCCGCAGGCAAACGTGTCCGGCTTTTCCGCTGGCGTCTCCCGGAGACCGGAAGGCCGTAGCTCTGGCCGAGGCGGGAGCTGGGGACCCCCGTCTCTGTCCCCCTTCCTCCCCGTGGACTGAGGGGGGGGGGGGGCTTGGAGATGGGGAGGGACCTGCCGGTGTGTGACGCTGCACCGGGTAGTGACAAAGAAAGGCTCATCACGGACGTTTCCCGAGTGCGTTATGCTGAACAGTGCCCCCCCACCTCACTCCGGTCTTTCCCGAAGGAAACTCCCAAGGCTCACCGCATTTCTACAGGCCACGACTCCCGTCCGGTTATCAAATAAGATGCTGGGAGGGGCCTGCGGGGAAGCCCTAGGACACCCTGTCCTCGTGGCCATTCGGCGTCCCCCCCCAGGCTAAGAGAGTAAGATCTGCAGAAAGACAGCAACCCCCACCCTCAGCCCGGGAAGCCAAAGAACTGGAACTCTGCTGATAAGGCACTCGTCGTACCCTAATTTGAACGACCCGCGTACAACTCACATTAAGGCCCCATGTAAAAATATATGTGGCATTTCATGATCTCCTGGAGATGTTTCTGTGGAAATAGTGGGTATAATTTGCCCAAGAGTAGTATTTTAACAGCTTTCGGCGGCTTTATTTCACATTTAGCGGCTCCATCAATAAGCCGCGGTCCCTGCGATGCTCTTCCATTAGATGCCGAGATGGAGCATCCGGAGAACACGCCCCTCTCCACATTACAGCACTGCGCCGGGAAAGATCTGCCTGATTATCACCACCAGGTTCATTTTGGCTAATTTCGATCGCGGCCATTAGCCGCAGCCCTGCGGAGGCGCAAGCTGCATTTGCATACAAACGTCCCCCCCTGCCACCCCCGCGAGCAGCTTTATCGCGGCTCAGGGTGGCTCCGAGCCCCCCCCCCCCCCCCCCAGTTCGCGTCATGTTCGGGCTGATTTTTGCCGACTCCACTAAACCACGGTAAATGGCTTTCTGCCGCAGACCGGACCCACTTCACCCCCCTTGAGATGTTTGGGCTACTGCTCAGCTGCCGTATGTTAGGATCCCCAACCCAGACCAAGCGGATCCAAGCAGAGGGTTTCTGGTCGTATCCTAGTAGCATCAGGCTGCTACATCACACCTGATGGTGACTCGTAGACCTGTTCGGGTTGTTTACATAACATGTGCCGCACAACCCCACCTCCTCCCCCAGGGTTCGGCAAACGCCAACGAGCATGTGAGCAGTGGGTAACTTCCTGCGCTCTCCCTGCCATTTCTTCTCGACCATCGCAGGTACTTTTGTGTTCAGGCTGGCACATTTAAACCGGCACCAGCTGTCGACTGATTAAATCCTAACCATAGTTGCAGGTCTCGCTTGCGCCATCCCATGGCGTCTGGTGCCCGCCTGCCCTGCCACCCTGCCTCATCACGCCGCTCTGGTAAGTTCACCTGGCTGGGGAGCCCCGGATGTTGTTTTTCCCTGGTTCCAGAGACCTGAGCCCTTTGATACATACTCCGTAATTACACAACAACTCTCAGCGCCATATTCACACGCCAACCGCCCCCCCCCCCCCCCCCAACATACAACAGCCCCCCTGGCCAAGATTAAACAGCTCGACTCCATGCTGAATTATTTCCTTAACAGCCATTATTCCATCTATTCACTTAAGCGCTCGATGTACTCTGCCGGTCTGGAAAACCGCATCGGAGACCGACCATCCGGAGATGGGGGCAGGGGGAATCTCATGCAAACGCAATCAGGCGGTATGTTTCACCTGCGTGCATTAAGTCGCGATAATGTTTGGAAGCGGGAATGGCGATTCCGTGGCTGGGAATGGGAAAATAAAGTAATGAGGGAAAAAAACAAGGGAGGAAAGCAGGGATAAGGATATCTAATTTATGTGGAATGCCGAGCGGAGTGGCAGTGATACATGTGTTTGTTAGTCAATTGATAAAGGAGAGGAAATTCTTAAAAAACATTCATCACGGCAGAATATGGCCGCCATATATCACCTATTTGCAAACAACGGGGTAATATTCATTCCGGGAATGATCCAGTGACCCACACACATCTACAAACAGGGCTTCCTCTGACCCAATTAAGGAGAATGAAAAGCTATTGTAATTAGGGGCTGCATTTAAACCAAATTGCGCTCTACTCGATTCCTACTGTCCTTAAATCCCATTCTTGTTTTGACTGTTAGGAAAGCGACATAAAATACACCAGAAACTAAAATATTTTTTTAAATCCTTCTCTTAAATTGTGAACTAAAACCAGTTCGATATGTGCTTTTTCCCAGATCCGCGACTGAATTTATATGTTTGTTTTCAGTAATAGCAGTTTTGCGGTTGGCTGACGGGCCAGTCCTTCAGCTCTGAGGCCTCATTTAAATAAATATCTCTGACTTTTTGTGTCATCAGCAGTAATATTTAATTATTTGGCCCCCTGATGATCAATGGTGACACTGTCGACCTCCACGATCCGGCCACGGTCAAAGTTCCACAGAACCGTAAACAGAGAACGTTCATTTGTAAGCCCAATAAATAGAAGCTTTCATTTAAGTGAACAAACAAACAAATAAATAACGCAAATTCATCAATAAATAAGGTGCACTGGGAGAGGTGTCTTTGTTAAGATCCATATCCCAGATGGATAGCTTTTTGGGAGCGTTGTATTTATTTTTCCAGCTAACTGTGGCGGGAGATTTGTTATTCGCTGGCGTTCCTGAGTTTTTCACACTGTTCCACATCCAGGGACCATATTTCATCTCCGCACCAACCCCCGCCCCCAACACAGTCCCCAAACAGATATATTTACAAGCCATACTCTCGTATTCCTGTTTCTGAGCTTCATAACCGTCAGCCCTGGGAAAACATCTGACGCCATTGCAAGAGGAAACTAGTTTCTCTCTCTCTCTCTCTCTCTCTCTCTCCAGGTTTTTCTTAATTCCATGACACAATGAACCAGGCTCCTGATTAGAGTATAAACGGGCTTGTTCCTGGTGAAACACGACGTGAGGAAATGCTCCTTATGTCTGCTCCTTATGTCTCTCTGGGGTGTTTTCGCTGCCGTCTCTGTTATTTTTCCACCGTTTCTTCTTCAGAAAATCTCCCCAGCCTGACGTCGGCACCGATTACCTTTCCCTGCTCCTTGAGGACCGTCTATTAACTTCTGAGTGACCCCACTGTGAGTCTCAAATATTTATTGGCTTAATCCCAACACATGAGAGTCCAGTTTTATTTTTAGGGGGTATCATTTGTTGTTCCCCTGCTGTTGTGTTGCTAATATCTTGAGTGGGGGGCATGTGCCCCCCCCCCATACTCTTCTTGTCAAAGTGTAAACAGCCGCTCCCCCAGCTCACCAAAGCCCCCCTACCCATTCCTCCTGCATACATGTATTATAATTCAACTGTTGTCCCATGACCAGTGGGTCCTGGGGTAGCTGTTTGTCAAGCATAGGTGGGGGGGTTGGGGTTCTGGCATTTCCGTACCCTTTCGTTGGTGGTTGCTGCAGGATCGCAGCTGTCAAAGACTTTCCAGGATTTGGATTTAACTCTAACCTGCCTCCTTTATTCCTGTACAGGAGGCAGCAGTGGGGGAGGGGGGGGCACAAACAAATAGCCTAACCATTTTTCACACTCCCTTAAAAAACAACATGCCCTTCATCTCCGTCGATTAATAAATGGAGGGATAGGACCTGTGAAATGTCAAGCGGTGACTGGCAAGCCGCTACCCCAGGGAAGGTGTTTTGGGGATGGGGTGGGAGGGTGGGGGGCGTTTGGGGGGGGCCGGGGAGCCGCGGTCCTGGGCTCCTGTACGTGTGAGTAATGATTCTGCCTGCCACTCCACTGGTGTCGGCCCATTTATAACAATCCCGAGGCCGCTCTGCTCATTTCTTCCCCGGCACCCCCCCACACACACACATCTCCCCCCCCCCACGCACCCCTTGCTCAGGGGAGATTAATCAGTTGTCGGTCAGGGGGACCGACGACCAGGCTGGCAGGGCCCATCCATTCCAGCTGAGCGGAGTCGCACCCAGCGCATGGAGCCAGGCTGGCCAGTGCTGCTGTGTGTGTGTGTGTGTGTGTGTGTGTGTGTGTGTGTGTGTTTACTGTGGCTCCTAAACAGTTCGGATGGGGCTAAGGACCCTTCTGGAGATGACAACCCCCCCCCCCACCTCCACAGACCACAAATATGCCTGTTGGTGTCTGTATGGGACAATAAGTCCAGAATCCTCTGTGCATCTGTGTGTGAGGTGTTTCTGTGTCTGTGAATGTCTCATCCCCTGAGGGCACTGCAGGCTGTTCCACAAGGCAGGGTTTCGCAGTTAGATGGGTTGATTTAAGCTAGAACTCATGACTGTCCAATACAAGTGCTCCTTACCTAAACTCTTATTGGACAATCAGGACTTCTAGCTTAAGTCAACCAAGCTAACTGAGAAATCCCCCCCACCCCCGGCTAACTATGGCTTGAGCCTGTACTATCAGTGTACTATCAGGATAACACAGTAGTATCAGTGTAGTACTGTACTATCAGTGTACTATCAGGATAATACAGTAGTATCAGTGTAGTACTGTACTATCAGTGTACTATCAGGATAATACAGTAGTATCAGTGTAGTACTGTCCTATTAGTTTAATATTATATGGTCAGTGTAATACTGTATTAGTATGGTAATACTGCATTATCAGTGTGATACTGTCAGTGCAGCATTGTACTATCAACATGACACTGTACTATCAGTCTAATACTGTACTATTACAGTGTTATGTCTTTACTGTACTATCAGTGTAGTACTGTACTATCAGTTTAATATCATATGGTCAGTGTAGTACTGTATTAGTATGGTAATACTGCATTATCAGTGTGATACTGTCAGTGTAGTATTGTACTATCAGTGTAGTACTGTACTATCAGTGTGCTCTCAGGGCCTACCTGGCCAGTGCAGTCTCCCCGCTGTCACCTCCAGATCTCTGCACAGGCCTCCCTGTCTGCTCACACCCACATCCCTGGGACAACCTGCTTTATCATTTCCCTAAAAGGAGAATCTACTCGTTTCGTGTGTGGATCATCTTCCAAATCCTACTTGCTCCCCGGGGAACCCAGTCTGCGTCTCAGCGAAAGGCCCCAGGAAAGGCACTGCCAGCCGGCCCGAGTCCCCAGCACCAGCGTCCCACAGACTCCTCACCTGTGCTTTCTGACCTATTCAGGCTCTGGGGAGACGAGAGGAATAGCGGGATCCGTCAAACTCAGCCTGAACTTTTCACAACTGCAAACGGAAGCCTGCGGAATCTTCCGCTGACTCCTCGTACCCAGGATGTGTGAGGTTCCACTCTCCTGTTTCGCCCTCGTCCGCACAGCAGAGCTGTGGTCAAAGGCTTAGCAGGCTGGGATCCTCGTGGTACGATGGCGTCAGTGGAAGATCGAGTTTAATGGACTGTGGGAGCAGCCAGCCAGCCCCCAGTAGCCCGAAAATGCGACTCTTTAACGCACAACATGCTGGTCCTTCTTCCCAGGGCCAGAATGCTGTTGTTTCCCCATTTTCTGTCCCCTCCAGCATCTCCTTGCTAACAATGCAGACTTTGTCCAGAACTGCCTAACATGATGATGCCTGAATAATTAAGCTGGCTTTGCGCTTCTCTGAGGCAGGAGCCTGAATATTTATGTGAGTGTAAGGACCTGCACTCTAATAATCAGGCCCATTACAACCAACCAACAATCCATCCGTCCGTCCATCCATCCATCCATTTCGCAGGTCCTCTCGGATAGTAATGTGCCAAAAGGTTTGTAAATATCCTTGAAAATACCTGCTTTGATGCTGGCCTCTATAGCTATGCACATTGGAAAAGTTAAGTATTATATTAAATTTTAATTGACAGCCACTTCACCTAATTAGCAATTATATATAATTAAATACATGTAATTAATGATGCACAATACATGCACAAATATAATCATGTGTATACATGTACATTTGTTTGCTTTTCTTTCTGTTACTGCTCACATCATCAAACCAAATTCTTGTAGTAAATTTCCCCTTTATCTCCTCCACAGACCCACCACCCGCCCTCTCCCCCGTGTCCTTGGAAAAGCACGGTCCAGCCTAAATCATTTAATGTTATTTGTTTTAATTATATTTGCTCATTTACCATCAATCCTCCGACGTGTCGGACACCACGCTGTCATGTTCGATAGCCTTGAAAAACCCTGTTGCTTGACAGGGGGCGCTGTAGCTGTCCGGGCCCATGTGAAGCATGACCAGTACAGCAGGGCACTGGCAAATTGAGGGGGGCACTAATCCCATGTGTCGCGTGGGCATGATTGACGGGGGGACAGGGGGCAGGGCAGGCCGTTTTCGGGGCCGAGCAGGGTGGGTGATCCCCTCAAACTGAGCACCCGCCTTTAGCTTCTCAATCTTGCCACCCCCATCAGGTCGAAATAGCCCCTCCCCCCTCTCCCCTGCCCACCCTCTCCAAAACCAGGGTCATTTATCACAGGGCAGCAGAGGAACCCCAGGGCTGCAAGGCCTTGTCAGCTGCTGCAATCGGCTCTTTGTGCCGACCGGCAAACAAGTGTCGGATCAGCAAAAGTCTATTAAAGGCTGGTGGGCTTTTCAGAGCCAATCGGTACCGGGTCAGTGCCTCCGGAGCGGCGCCATCGCGCTCCCTGCTCACACCCCTCTTTGTGTCGCCACTTGGGGTGACACAGATCCGCAGAAGATTAATGATTTTTAGCAGGGGTTTGGTTTTTATCCTCCTCGCGCTTCGTGCCCCCCCCATGCACACACACACACACACACACTGCCACCCCCAGGGCTGAGGCACCAGTCGCGGCTGCCCTGCCTTCCCACGGCGAGCTCTGGACAGCCTCTCATCCAGCCCGACCGCCTTTTATCGTCTCCAATTAAAAGCGCCCGAATTCACCCCCTTGAGCGCAACCAGCTTTCCGCTCGTAAACGTGACGCGTCGGTAAACCCCGGCTTCATGGATGTGTTTTGGACTGTTTGCATATGGTCCTTGGAGGGACTTTCTGATGTTGTTCAAGTGTGTGTGTGTGTGTGTGTGTGTGTGTGTGTGTGTTTTTCCCTTACAAAATTTACACTGGCTTCTAAAGAGGAGCCCAGGGAAACCACAGACAATGAATAAACAGAATCGCACTGTCATTGACGGCAAGGGCGCACGCTAGTTGGTATAATAATTTATTATGGATGTACGCACCTATAAAGACACAGGTTCTTCAGGAGAGTTTCCATTAACAGAAATATATATTAAATCCTAAATTTCATCACTATATTAAACTGATTTTTTCACCAAGTGAGCTGGTGGTTACAAAATCTTTTAAGGTGGCCGTCTAAACCCAACGCTAAAAATTTCCAAAAAATTTGACCGCATATACGAACAGTATCAGTCAAAAATGGAAGACCCAGCAAGTACTGAACCGCTACAGACACCGATAGGTCATTACATGTGTCGTTATTCTTGTTGTTGTTCTCCTTATTATTATTATTATTATAGTAGTAGTAGTATTAATGTTGCTGTTTTAACCGTCATTTAAGGTAAGATAGAGAGCGCTTTGTTCGGCGTATGGGTGAATCATCTATGTAGGTTTACGTCTGGGTAAAGTTTTCAGTTTAATGATGGTCTCCATCGAGCCACCCGACAAAAAGGCAAGAGGTATTTCGAAACTTGCCGCAGCGGTCAAATACCCCTCCGCAAGCAACATGTTTTCGAGACACAGAAGTAAACTTTTCCTGGGACATGAGCTGCCCTGTGCGTGTTGTGGGCGAATACTTTCGTTTTTAGAGCGGCAAACTGACGGGGAGAATGCGAACAAACCGCAAATGACTGCTTCGCCTAACGTGTAACCTGTAATTATTTTGAATGCGTGCAAAGTTTATTGCTAAAAATAAAACTTTACCATTACACTGTTCCTCATTGATGGTCTCTCTGATGCACCATAATTTTTATTCATCATTAACAATTTTCAGCTTATATCACTATTGGCTATGAAATTAAGCAAAGCGGCGTTTCTCTTTCCTGCTTCGATACAGATAGTGATAGCCTGGCGCCAAATTCATCAATGTATTGGATTGCTATTTCTTTTCTATGTGGGCAAAAGGAGAGATTCTCCACACGTGATGTTTACGAGCAAATGGAGCACATTTAGTTAATTCTGGCATAGGAATATACATGATCAGTCAAACTGTTCAATCTCTATTTATTAAAAGCATTATTTATTGGTGTTTAGTTACGTTGGCTCGTTTTTGAACTTGCGGGTCTTACCATGTTTGCCCACTAGGGGAGCTCTAGCCTAACGAATGCTTAAGGAAACCGTTCTTCACAATAAACTATTTCAATCACCTTACAAGCGTGTACAAGTCTTCAGCCTTACCACCACCTCGCTTTTAATGAACATTTGACGTTTTACAACTAGTAATTAAAAGCAAAAACGTAACATTAATATAATAATTATATATTTTACTCACGAACGAGGCTTGGAATATGTGACTGTTTTAGTCAATCAATTTTTTGATGTTCCTCGGGTATTTTGCATTTTAATTTAACATTCCACCTGCGCTATCCTTTTTCAGTGACTGTAAGGTGGAGGACAAATTCTGACATCTATAGCGTACCTTACTTGATTAATTTGAAGCTTTTTGAATTCATATGGATTGGGCAGCCGATGAGAAAGTCGCCGTAATCAGTCCCACGTCATTCAAACCTCTCACATAACTGACAACTCTCAGTGGGAATGATTTAATATTAAATTTTTCGTATGTAAAATATCACTGAAAACTGTAAGATATAGGATCTATATACACATCAGATTTCAGGGCACATGCACAGAATTTCACGAATAAATTATTTTGCTTAGTAAGATATTTTTTCCAACGAGAACGTCTGAAATGCCAAGTATCCTATGTCTCACTGCCTAAGTGAAATCCAGTCTGCTTTAGATAAGTTTGAGTTTTTTGCAGTATTGTTAACGAATAGTACCAAACGTATACAAGGAAAATTTGACAGATAAAAAAACATATTTATCTTGGATTTTGGACGCTTTTTTTACCGATGGGGTTCAACCTTTCTAAGTAACGCGCGTGTGGTTTAGGTGAACAGAGACGCAACATTTCAATTTTGTAGAAAGGAGTTTTATAGAATGGTCTAACATCGCCAGATTTACTGCTCCGCAAGATTACAGCGCTGGTGCAAACGATCATATTTAAGTATGAGTAAATAAAACCATGTAAATTAATTCCATTCCGTGTCGAACGAAAAAGGACTGTTCCGTTAATATCTATTGAATAGCGTTTAATCTATATTTTTATAACTTGCGCGGTCAATTAACCCAAGGCATTAGCTGCACACTAAACCAGTAAGCCGGACTGTTTTCCACGTTTTAGGATGCACACATACGCTATAAATAAAGTGTTGAAAACTCCATATATCACATAATATGCGTATTGATCTATACTCAAACTTGATGATTTATTAGGATTAAAAAGTTTTAACTGCATATTCTATGCACAAAAATATCTATACAAAACTATCACGATCGTTCATTCATTACTTTTCACATTTTCTGAACTTATGACTTGCGCGTAGTAGATGAATCGTCAGATTAAGAACTATATGTTTTTGCTTAAAGAATACAACTCCGTAAATACACTACGATCTGACAGCCCGCCACGCTTGCTTTTTCCTCGATTTGATTAATGATCTATTGGAATTGTTTATGTTAATCATTGTGCCTAAAAGCGGCTTGGATGAATAGGGCAGACCCATTACCTATACGCATCTGTCAAAAGCTTGCCTTAAAAATTAAAAAAATGCATCTATATGTGAGAAAATAAATAAAACAAGCAGTAACGGTATGACGCTTTGCAATGCATCCAGTCGTTAATCAGGCAAGTGAGAACCCTTGACAACGCACCACGCCTTCCTTACCTACATCGGCTCCCGGTAGCAATACTTCTGAAATTCTTCCTAGAAATGTCCCAGTCCGGTGTGCAGTCTTGGGCATTGCCACGACAGAAGTGTCCCCCCCCCCCGTGTTATTACGGCCGATGACAGGCCTGGGCAATTTCAGATGGCGAAGAGCTCGCGGCGGAGCGCGTGCTGCGGGGACAGTGCATTTCCAGCTATAAGGTCCGCCACTCGGCACCTTGTCAAACCGTTAAAAGCAACATTATAAAGGTGATTTTACTTCTGTTATTCATTCTTAAAATTCGTAGGATGGGAATCTCATTAGTCTGAATAAGCAAGCATCAACACTTTTTTTTCGCTGTCTGTAAGCACACGGATCACTTAATAGATCATTAACCGCCAATACGCTGCTGACTTAGACATTTTTACATCTCCTCTCCATTACAACCTGCTATTACCAAAGGAGTACAATCCTACAGCAGGCCTAGCTATATTAGAACGCATTACTACAAGCTAATGGCATTGCTGGAAGGCTGGCCTCAGAGAAAACGTGTTTTTTGCGTGTCCCGGTGTAGACTAACATACGGATCAGTGTGGCAAATGAACGCCTATACCTGTAGATGATTCCATGCTACGTTTTATAGCTTATGCTAATGATTCGCATTCGGCTTCTGATTATTTACCTTAAACATCTCGGTTAAGTATTTAGCGGCATTTCTATCCTAAGAATGAGAGTTTTTTTTTAACAAAACGAATTTCACAGGCGTAAGTAAAGCGTAATGATTCCTCAGAGATAGTCGGTGTCGGGAATGTGTAACGTGTGCGCGCTTACTGTGTGTTGGTAATGAATCAGTATGCATCATTATGATAGAGTGTTAAATCAAATCTTGGTTATAGTTTGGTACATCTGTAGGCAATGCATTTGTAAAACATTAAACGCGTATCCACAGTGAGAACAGGACGCTGTGAGCCTCAAAAATGATTGCGATAATATGTAAGATAATAACCCTTGGTGTCAAACATTTGAACAACTTTTATTTTTTCCGGTGGTGTTTGTTCGCGTTGGTGGAAATTGACGAATTGGATAATGGGTTTCCAAGGAAGATGTATTCTGTGCTTTCCGCGTGCTTATTGTCCTACTTTTTATACTGGTTTATAGGTCCAGATGAAACTACTTATTTCAACACGTCAATCATTTCATATCGTTCAAATAATACTAGCAATGCCGTTGTAATAAGGCCGTTTTGTTTGTTTATTGTTATTGTTTTTAACTGAAAATCCGGAAGGATGTTATATTTAGGTCATAGATGTGCTGTGCAGACAGATCAGATGTTCATTTAAAATGCGTGAAGGTCGTCGGCCGTAAGATAGCGAAAAGCAGACTCCCTTACATCCATTGGAATAGATTTATGTCCATTGCGCGCTACGCAGGTAAACAAGTAAACAAGCTCCCCGAAATCGAATTATAATACAGTGTTTAGTGTCTCCTCACCATTTTAAGCATGCGATTACGAAGAATATTACTCAGATATCATTGTGCTTGCAAAGAAACCTAGTAGGCCTATGTCGCTTGCGATAAATCACCAGTGAATTTTGACTAAGGTCGTAGGCCTGTGCCTTGTGGTCGTCGTATTGCCTTAAACGTATACCCTACTTCTTTCAGATAGTGAGGAACTCGATAGCGATCAAAGTGTAATAATTGCCCCTTAGCGCCATTTCCATACAGCAATCCTTTGATCAAATGATTGGAGAATTTAATCAAACAACAGGGCTGTTTGATTATTGAATAACAGTGTCTGTTACACTCGGCCGGGTTAATAAACTAAATAATCGATAAGGATGTATAGGACGTTGAAATGAAGCGTTTACACTTAGAGGAAGCAGTAATAATTGTATCTCTCCTTTGCGGTGGCTAATTATCAAGCAGTTTACCGCTTGCGCAAAACATCTGAAAACGTTATAGGGATTTTGTTAAATCCTCCGTTTTCTATATTTATATTGTTGCGTGTGTTTTCTTACGACACACGCCCTGAATTGTTTACTGACACATATAAACCCAACCTACCATTGTTAACAAAAGGTGCGCATCCGCATGATTATATTGAGTTTATTACTAAAGTTTTGTTGTGTGGTCGGAAAATGCGCCGTATTTTGAAAAAAAAAAGGTAAAATAATTTCACCTTGTATTGCATGCTGGACTCGGTATTGGTCTAGGGTGTAAAATGACCACTTAGGGTCAGTGTTGAGCGCGTTTTCCGATGGCCGGACGACCGCTCTCGCTCTGCGACTCTGGGGAACATTACGAAACGTTCAGCGAGAAACGAGGCGCGCTGTCCGTGCAGACAGCGCTGTCAAACACTCCAGTACTTAGCCATGATCGGGTAAAAAGAACATGAAAACAGCTGGATAATGCACATTTTAAACCGGCCTTGCTGAAATACATTATAAAAATGACACATATACGCTGCAATAGATAAGATTCTCCATTTGGTTCAAAATGCAATCTCAAGCGGTTTTATAATAGTGTGACACAATGTTATTTTTACGCACAGGTCATGCAGAATATGGTCTTAGCGAAATGTGCCTAACTAGTCATAGTTACAGTATGACACGTATAAACATATTGTGTGATCCCTGTAAAGATACAATTTATTCCTATCTATTAATATTTCATCCGTTCTCATACATTACTTTGGCTTCTCATCACGTTGCTTGGTTGAACTACAATTAAATATTTGAATGCTTCATGTTCTTTTTTTGTCTTTGATTCGTATCAATCATTTTATTGAACTGGATTGTAACGCACCTTAACACGTGTTATTATATATATTTTTTTAATATGGTGGGGAGTTCTGTTTAAATAAGTTCTTTTTATTGACTGAAAACTTTAGCAGTATTCGGTATGTGTAACAAAGGGACACTGTTTATTTTTTATAGTAACAACAGTGCAAATTCGCCGCTGCCATGAAATGAAGAAAAAAAATGTAAAGGCATTCATTCCGCGTGTCCCTTTCCTCTAGCTTTCCACGGCGAGTTAGCTGATGTCTCTAGCTGTCCCCTCCCAGGATCATTATGCTAATGAGGATCCCGCTATTGGAGAGGAGCGCGGCTTTAACCAGCCTTCTCTGACATCAGCCGGGATATAACAAAGCGCAGGCTAGCCCTTCGGCGCAGTCCACACTGAGAGTCGGGAGCGAGCGAGCGAGTGCGCGGGGAAAGCGGGCCCAAATCTCTGCGGTGCAGAGCTGGAAAGCTGCTGTCCGAGCGAAAAGCAGGCGCTGTCGTCTTCCTCTTTACCTCTTTCTTTTTGGCAAAAGGACATACAGTACAGAATTGCTGCTCCGGGACGTCGTTGGGGTGGCAGCCGAGCTTGGTAGCCTATTTTTTTAATTATTATTTATGTTCGTATGTTTCTGCTGAAAGGACTTCGTTTCTTACTTTTGCACTGAGACATTATTTCTACCTCCTCTTTTTTCGTTTCCTGAGCTACTCTACTGTCTAAGTAGTTTATAGCAGCGCGATTTCCAATGTCATTTGCCGTACATTAAAATAACGCCTTTTTTCTTTTTTTCTTTTTCTTTTTTTATGCAAACACAGCTGCGTGTTAAGAACTCCAGTGGCTGAGGAACATTTGAAATAAGGACCTTTGCATGAGAGAAAGAAGGAAAGCGAGTCAAAAGTCGGATTTTGCGGCGCTGGCAAGTACGTTCAGTTATTTGCAAAACAAAGAAACGATGAGCGCTGAACTGAACATGGGTCCGGACCTGCCGACGAGTCCGCTGGCACTGGAATACGTGAATGACTTTGATTTGATGAAGTTCGACGTTAAAAAAGAAGCCGTGGCTGGGATCGAGCGTGCTTCAGTCCGGCAGTGCAATCGGCTCCAGGCGCAGGGCTCCGTGTCCTCTACTCCGATCAGCACCCCCTGCAGCTCAGTACCTTCCTCGCCAAGCTTTAGTCCAACCGAGCAAAAGAACCACCTGGAAGAGCTTTACTGGATGCCAAGCAGCGGCTACCACCAGCAGATCGATCCGCAGACGTTGAACCTGACGCCGGAGGACGCCGTGGAAGCTCTGATCGGCGCCACGGCCCACGGGCATCCTCCGCCTCCTCACATCCAACAGCAACTTCAGCAGGGAAGCTTCGAGGGATACAGGGCAGCACATCTTCACCACAGTCACAGCCATGCCCAGCAGCACCACCATCAGTACCCGGGGATTTCCCACCACCCGGACGACCTGCCAGGACACCCTGGAGCACACAACCATGCACACAGTCAGCATCATCATCACAGCCAGGACCCCGACAGCCCATCTCCTACCTCGCCTGGGGCCCACCAACAGCTCCATCACCGCCACCACCATCACCATCACCCGCACGCCCATCCGGGCCAGCAGGGTCACCACGGCGGAGGAGGGGGGCTCAACGTGGAGGACCGATTCTCCGATGACCAGCTGGTGTCCATGTCTGTGAGGGAGCTCAACCGACACCTGCGCGGCTTCACCAAGGACGAGGTGATTCGCTTGAAGCAGAAGCGCCGGACCCTCAAGAATCGCGGCTACGCTCAGTCGTGCCGTTTCAAGCGCGTACAGCAGAAGCATGTCCTGGAGAACGAGAAGACCCAGCTGATTAATCAGGTAGAGCAGCTCAAACAGGAGATCAGCCGGCTGGCCCGCGAAAGAGATGCATATAAAATGAAATGCGAGAAACTTACTGGTACAAACGGGTTCCGTGAGGCTGGGTCCACAAGTGACAACCCGTCCTCGCCAGAATTTTTCATGTGAGTTACTCTGATGTCCGACAACTGATGCTGAGAAAGAGAAAGGAAAAAAAATAACCGATATTACTGATTCCGAGTATACTATTAACAACTGTATTCATATTAGAAGAAATATCCTGAAAGTAATAATCTCGTATATAACCATCTCCATCCGACTGAAATACAAAGAACAAGAAATTACGTTTTTCAGAAGTGCACCATCTTTGTAGAATAGTAGCTTGTAGAGAAGACTTTTTCTCCCCGAAAAAGAGACGAGAAGCTGAATCTGAACTTTCTTCGTAGGTCGCTTTAATCTGTTAGGAGCATGGGATGATATCGGACTAGTCTTTTTACTGTGATTTATTTTTCTTTTCGATTTAAGAAATATAAAACGGTTGCGCTGGAAGGAGAGTACTAAGACTTGCATTCTGCACTTGCCCGAAAAAAAAATACCAGAAAGAAATGAGAGGGAAAAAAATGACTCAACATATGCAAACTTTATTTCGTTCCTGTATCCCGATTCAAACTTTAAACTGTCAAAAGCGGGGTATTTTATGCAACATCTCATCGGTTTATTGCCTGCTTGGTTATATACAAATATATATAAAAACAAAACTGCATTAAATATTAATCCTGCATGCTGGACATGTATGGTAATAATTTCTATTTTGTACTTTCTTTTCCCTTGTGTATTTTCAAAGCATGCTGTTGATCTGAGCTTTCCATTAGCCGTTTTTGGGTTTTAGAAATGAGGTAGTGACAGTGTCAACATTAAAGATCGTGCAGTTTCGCGTTCTTTGGGTTAAGCTTGTAAATATACGCAACGGCAAACGACACCAACGGGGTTAAGGAGGCTGATTTTAAACTTTCCTTTTGTTCCATTGTTTGGGTATTGCGTTTCCGAGATACGGGCATTTTTGCAGTTGCATTAAATGACAACAGACTTTGTATATTAAGTGCACTTTTCTGGATCATGATTTTGGTATTTTAAGTTTTCATTTTGGGCTTTTGCAGACCCCCTTCAAGGAAGACATACTATATATGGATTATTATATGATGTATTTGAAAGCCCAAGGCGTGGCAACTCTAAGTACTAATAAATAGCTATAATGGCGTACCGAACTGTTATATTAAGAGATTCGCAGTTATATTCGCCGTTAATGAATTGTCCTGTACGTCAGTAGCTTTGTCTCGCAGGTTGTTAATAAAGTACACATTACAAATTAGCTGTCAAATACGGTGTGCGAAATTAATTGCAATTGATGATCTGTGGCTCACTGTTTAAGCTGGAGAGTTTAACAACAAATAACAGTTCCGCCACCTATGGCATAAGTCTATTATATAACACAAACGAAATATACAAGTCATATAATTTCCACTTTACAACCGGAGTCGTGCGGGACAGCTGTACTCAACCCGGTGGTTTCTCAGATAATGACACACACTATGTAAATAACTGTCAGCATGCACAAAATCAGGGATTTATTTACGTTTTGCGTATTATTTCGTCATTGTGTATATTATAAATCAAAGTTTTTACGATAAATGTTATATGTTTTCCTATATTTTTTCTGCCGGTCAGTAAAAAAAGGATTCTGGTTTTGCAAAATCTCAAAATGAAAACTATATATGTGTATGGTTATATTTTATTATCATTTTGTTTTATTATTTGGATGTTCTGGTTCTGCTGGCCAGATGCATAGTTAAGTTTTATTTTAATGATTTAAATTAACAGTCAGATCATATGGAATAAGCATGGTGCTTGCATTTAAAACTATTGTTAAAAGTCACGCATTTAACAATCTTTGGTTTGTACTGATGCTGATTCAACTGTGTTGAAATCAAATCGAAACTGCAGCGGCGGATTTTTTTTTTATTTCATGTGTTTTGCGAGGGGATCAATTTTCAGTCCTGTTTATATAAATGAAAAAAAGTTAAATTTGGATTGTTGTAGTTCCATTCAGGCTGGTTTCTGTTTCGTCTTTTTCGTTGTTTTTGGAAGAAATGGTTTCATATTTTGCTTATTAAAGTCATTGAAATGGCAAATATTCGAGGCTGTTCATTTTCGTGTCTTTCAGTTCGCCTCCACTGAAGAATTTTCAGCGATAAAAAAAGAAAGTTTGGCAGAGCACGCATGACTAACCAACGCAGATTGTGCAAACCCGTGCAGCGCACACGCACACACGCAAACGCACATGCTTGAGAGCTTAGCACTACTCATTTTGCAAGCACACGTACGTTTTTTTTTTCAGATTTAAATCAACGTGCATCCGGTGCAAATTCTTTCACCTGGGACCATTTTGCATGCAAGATTCCGACATTAAATATAATACAAACCTGAGTGTCACTTTCTGCCTCTTTTGGCCTTGTAAATGCGAAATAGGACTGGCGTGTGGCTGTGCAAAGCTACTTTTTCGCGGATTTAGAAATTTTATGGGTAATAAATGTACGTGAAGGTTAATATTCATATAGAATGCTGGTATAATTTCCACGAACTGCATTAAACGCAGTACCAGTGTCGCTCTCGTTATTAACGAGCTGTGTCTTGCGGCACGCTTTTACCTTACTTTTATAGATATGCGCTTGTAATAAAGCGTTACAGCGCAGATAACGTGGTTAATTACAGTAAACACTGGAGTTGTTACAGTGCATATGTGCACGCTTTCCTCCTGTGCCCTGCTGACGCGCGCAGAAATGCAGCGTGCACGTGCGAACGGTAAACGGAGATCTTTGACCTTGCAACAGCGCGCGCCCTGCCGCGTGAGGCCAATTAACCATTTCATTGTCGAATATGAACTAAATGAATGAGTAATCGCATTCAGATTAAAAATACACACATATATTGCATATATGACATATAAATTAGAATTGTAATGCTTAATTCTAGGAAAATTTCAAAATGCAAATAAGCAGCCTATACTAGCTCTATAATAAAGCTTCAGTCATTGTACTTGATATATTCAGTATTTGAGGTCTTTTGGTATTTTCTTACTTGGTATGGTACAATTCCTGCAGTGTCCATACACAAATATTTCATTGTCCGCAATCTCCAGTAATCTGCAGCAGATAATTTGTCAAATCACCCGTAACTGTGCCAGTGGCCACAATTAATGGAACTGGTTATTGTCATCAAGTGCCAAAAACAGGCTAAAGCCGTGCTTTTTAAACAAAATCTTATCCGCAATATATATATATTTTTTTTAATCCTGCAAGCTACAGGGTTGGGTCTCTGGTTTCTGGATTATAGGACTTCCAGTCTCTTACGGATTATTTGGAATATTTTTTTTGAGCATCTGAGTAACATTTTCCCACTAGTCAGTTTTGGAGTGTTTTTTTTTCTTCTCTCTTTTCAGTTGAATGCGATATAATAATTATGGATCGGTGACCCCCCCCCCCCCGCTCACTCCTAAGGATGCAGCCAAACCGCGGCGGCGGCGGTGGGGTCAGTGCAAGGCAGGAGGCCAGCGGAGGAGGCGAGTGGGGAGGTGGGGAGAGAGGCTGGAGAGGAGCACTGCCATTTCCTAAAGGTTTAGGGTTTCCGCTGTCAGGACATTATCTGCCCAGCGTCTGCACATTCTCAAGGGCGCAGCGCTGCTCCCCCGGCCCATCGAGGCAGACTGGGCGCGTGTCGCATCCACAGCATTCAGGTCCCGGAAGCGCTTACGAGGCACGCAGTGCGTCCCAGCACCAGAGAGTCCTGGCAGGAAAGATGCAACATTTATCATGAGAATTAATATTATATTATATTATATTATATTATATTATATTATATTATATTATATTATATTATATTATATTATATTATATTATGTATAGTGCCACCTAGTACTAGATAAACAGTCTAGAAAATGAATGGATGCATAACATACAGAGGACATAATAATGATACCTTGTTATTCTATAGTAAATTAAAAATGTTTAATAATTCTATGATAATTAGAAACACCCTTTATTGAGCTTTCTATAAGTAAGGAGATGGTTGTATGTGTCAGGTTGTCGGAGAACTGGAGTGTGCCTATACCATGGTGTATAATTGCTCTTATAGGTATAGCTTGTGCTATTTGGCACATACAAGCAAAGGCAGGAAATGTACACCGTGGCTAGTTTGCTGCATGTGCTTCCTGTCAGCGAGTCGGGTGGAAATTGGCCCGTTTCCTCATTCGAAGCCATGCGGGAACATCCCAGAAATTTACGGCAGTTTTTTTTTTTTACAGTTGCACTGTAGGCCTGTAGATGTATATGCGCATATGTGTGTGTGTGCACAGTGTATCTGTGTACGCGTCTGTCCATTTGTGGCGAATACATTATCCACTCTTCGTTTATTGGTACTTTTGCAAAATGTAACCAGTAGATGTTTTGTATGTGTAGTTTTTTTCCTGCTGGAATATGCCTCGGGCTGGCCTGATGTGTCCCGTTTGCAGGTTTAACTTGTGCTTTATTGGGCTGGTCGTGCTGGCCATGTCCATGCTTGACGTGAGGGGGGGGGGGGTCGTACTGTGCTGAGTATGGCTGTCTGTCTCGCTGCTCAGCAAAGGTGGGGTGGGCAGCACCTGACTACGCTCACTCCGGTGAAAAAAAGGCAGAATGAAAAGAAAGCAGGAAAAAAAATTCTGGAGGGATGTGCAAGCTGGAGGAATGTGCAGCTCTGAGCAGGGAAATTAAGTGAAATATCTTAGAAGGGGTTAGCAAATGAACGATTTGTGATGAATGAGTCAGAGTCACTTAGAGTCAGCACTCTCACTTTCAGTGCTGTGGCGTGACTCATGGTCCGTGCGCAGCCAGTCAGCTCTCTTATCGGAGCCGTCGATTATACGCTGCACCACTGGTGCATGAGTCAGGGGGCTTGCTGGGAGGACTATGGGACCTAAAACACCCCCGGTAACATCCCGCCTGCCCGCCCAATAGCACAGTCGTACTGAGTGCACTATCGCACTCTCTCTGTGCATTTCGTACCAAACTCTCATTCTGGGTCGCAGAGAAGCTCAGACCATGGATAGCCTGCGGAACCTTCCAGAGCAGGACCATGGCCTTGAGGCGGAGCGATCTTTAGAGGTGGATCAACCAAGGGCACGGTGACCAGTAGGCGGTAACGATTTTAGGCTCAGATCGCACGTTCACACCCCCCTGACGATCTTATCGGTATCCATGGGAACCTGCCAGGTCTCCTTACCCAGGAAAAGCAAGTTCCGTTATCAGCCACTGGGGTCTTCAGCCCACTCCCCCCCCTGCCTTTGTTTTCAATAAAATAAATTAAAACACAAAGACCTTTCTAGGCCCTGCCGGACACAAATTGATGAAATGGACAAAAACACTATTTTCTCACCTTTTCTCACTTAACTATTTTATTTAGGCATGTAAAACATTTTTAACATTAATTGATCCATGCGTCGCCTTTGAAAAGGTGTGACTATGCTGATGCGAACAGCGACATTTTCGGTTTTCGCGAACTCACTGTGGAACTTCTGGAATGATTACATCACAGAGGTCACAGGGGGTCGTGGTGTCACATGACTGCCTGAGTCCTGGAACTTGTTCTGGAGTTTGCTGAGAAAGCACGAGTGAAGAAGATTCCATGGAGCCTTTTTCAGGAATCCTCTGATACGTCGCTGTTGGATACGGGATACAGATATGGGTTTGATTCAGCTCAGCCCTGGTGTATCCATGTGAAATGTTGCTGGGAAGCCCATCATTCCACTACGCCCCCCCCCACACACACACACACAACCCCCCCACCACCACCAGCGATCCCATTGATTTTTATTGGAACAGACGTTCCTGCTACTCCAAATCAGAGTGATTTCCTTGCAAATTAAAACGACCCCACCCCCACCTGGGACAAACTCCTGCACTGGGAGAATTGCTTCGCTGAGCTGGATGAGACTCAATAGCTTGATGGTCCTGGGGAAGGGGGGGGGCGGAGGTCACAGAGGACGTGGTGCGACCACATGGGCCATTAAACCCACGTGTTGTGCAGCGTGGAGCCCGAACTGCACACGAGGGAGACCGTGGGGGGGCGTGGCCTCACTGGGGTGTCGATGGTGGGGGCATGGTGCTCATTACCCAACCAAATGAACCTGCAAGATGAAGGCTGCTTACTCTATAACCCCCATATCTATGCACTTCCTTCCAGAGATGTTTCAGACCAGCGCTCCTCTGCTCTGGCTCTGCTGGGCCAGGCTTCAGAAAATCACGCTCAGGAAGTGCATCTCCCTGATTTCCCCATTGGTGTCTGACCCGGGAATCGAACACAGAGGAGAGATTCTCTGAGCACCGCTTCAGTCCCCTTCGCCCGCTTACAGGCAGTGGCCCTCTTTTGGTGGCCAGCCCACCCCTTTCGCTGCCCATTTCCCACTCCTTCGTCTTTCTGGTCTGTAGAAAACTTGCCGCATTAGTTTGAAGCGCAGCTCAGACGGGCAGTACATCACCGTGGCGACCTCTCTGCAACCTCGGTGCGACACCTGCCCCCCGGCGGTGTCCGTTACAGCACTGGCTGCAGTGGCCCGATGTGAACGACCCGTTTGGATGCGTAATATGATCGCCATCGACTGGCGTCTGGCTGGACGGCGCACAGGGACACGGCATGGCGGGTGCTTCATCGGTGCGGCAGAATGTTAGGGATGAGCTTTAGGGGCGTGGCAACACATCAGGGAGGAGCTTTAGGGACGTGGCAACACAACAGGGAGGAGCTTTAGGGGCGTGGCAACACATCAGGGAAGAGCTTTAGGGGCGTGGCAACACATCAGGGAAGAGCTTTAGGGGCGTGGCAACACATCAGGGAAGAGCTTTAGGGGCGTGGCAGCATGGCATGGAAGAGATTTAGAGGCATGGCGACAAAGCAGGGAAGAGCTTTAGGGACGTGGCAACACAACAGGGAGGAGCTTTAAGGGTGTGGCAACACAACAGGGAGGAGCTATAAGGGTGTGGCAACACAACAGGGGGGAGCTTTAGGGGCGTGGCAGCATGGCAGTGAGGAGCTTCAGGGGCGTGGCGGCACAACAGGGAGGAGCTTTAGGGGCGTGGCGGCACAACAGGGAGGAGCTTTAGGGGCGTGGCAGCATGGCAGTGAGGAGCTTTAGGGGCGTGGCGGCACAACAGGGAGGAGCTTTAGGGGCGTGGCATCATGGCAATGATGAGCTTTAGGGGCGTGGCAACACAACAGGGAAGAGCTTTAAGGGTGTGGCAACACAACAGGGAGGAGCTTTAAGGGTGTGGCAACACAGCAGGGAGGAGCTTTAGGGGCATGGCAACACAATAGGGAGGAGCTTTAGAGGTGTGGCAGCAAGGTAGGGAGGTGCTTAAGGGACGTGGCCATGTCAAAATGTTGTGTGCACCTGCTCTATGGTGCGTAATTTTTTATTTTTTTTTATATGACAAAAACAGACTGGATCTGCTGGAGTTTGGAGACACTTTGCCGTTCTGTGTCTGACATCATCCTGGCCTGGAAGTTAAATATTTGAGAGTTAATTATTAAGGAGGCAGGGGGGTGGTTAAGGGAGGGTGTGGGAGTCAGAACAGAGTCAAGACACTGAGCTTCTGCGCCGTCTAGGTGAGTGTGTGTGCTTGTGTGTGTGTGCATGTGTGTGTGTGTGCTTGCTTTGGACAGCCTATGGATTGGACGGTATTTTGGGAGGGGGGCTGAGGCAGGTGAACGTTCCCCCGGGACTCCGCTGGACCCTCCTCATCAGTTGTGGCACGGGGGTGGCAGGGAGAGTGTGCCAGCATTGGATGCAGCCGTGGGAGAGGATGTTCTGTTGGACCTGTGAGGCTGACCTTCAGGTGCCCGCTAGCACTAACCCTGCTGGGATCCAGGGCACCCAGTATCTGACTCTCCAGCTTAACCGAACCACAGAAGCACCATCCCGCATTTACTTAGTAGATGCTTTCATCTAAAAGTGACATACAATTCGAAAGGCAGTGTCAGCCAGTCCCTGGATAAAATGACGGGCCTTGCTCAAGGGACCAATGGTGACATCACTGCTGGGATTTGAACCAGGGACCTAATGATCACAGCATCCGAACCCACTAAGCCACACACCACAGCTAAAGTACAACCTTAATAAAACCCTCATATCTCCACTGCCAATGAAACCAGTAAAATGCAGCATTTATGTAGTGCATCCTTAAAGACTCAGCTGACAATAATGGGGTTAGATTAGAGTGATATCTGTCCTGCGTCCCAATGACCTTTCTGTCATTAGCCTGTGATTTGGGTGTGGGAAATGCAGAAGAGGAGGCGGAGGAGTATTTGTACACAAAGCCTTTTGAAGTCATTTAGGGTAAATTTCTCTGGCAGGTACCGTTTATGTCAAATTCCACCCTTCCTCCTTCGTTCCTTTGCCCTAAAGGGATCCTTCCCACACAGACAGTTATTTGGACCCTTAAACAGCTTTGCATTGGCAAACTCTGAGAGTCAGAGAGAGATACAAACAGCTTCGCTAGTAATTAAGTTTGGCCCACCTGCATATGTGAAGAATTTGAAGCATCTTCTCGTTTTCTGAACAAATCTCAAATCTGTTCGGTCTTAGTCATCTGCCCTGGAATCAGCAGCGGTGTTTGGCAACATTCAAACCATGTATTTGTGTGGGGCCCCTGAGGTCTGGGGGCCCCCTGTTGGCCCCATACAGTCACTACACTAGGGGGAGCAGGGGGCCTCATACTGACTTTTTGAGTAGGGCCCCAAAAACGAACTTGCCACTGCACCTCTCGTCAGTGTGGGGCTTAGCGGTGGGCACTGTTATATACAAGGTGGATTTAATTCCTCAAAGGTTCATCGAGATCTTGAGGAAAAGCCCGAATGCCAGCATGAAGCTGCTTCTCTCTGGCAGCCTCAGGCTGTCACTGAACGCTAAGGGATCCTGTCGTCTTTTTTCAGGGCATTTTTCCCAGCATGGAAGAGTAACTGCTTTCTGTTAACAGTCAGCTTCCGCCTAGCCATTTGCGGGGAGAACAAACTTGTAAAGACGACAATGTCCACACAGAGAAAGGTGGGGGGGGGGGAGAGCAGGCCTGAGGCAGGAAGTATGAGGGGTGGGAGGTTGTGTGTGTCTGTCTGTGGGGGGGTGGGTTGACCCAAATCATCAGCAGCGTTCCGGCAGATCGAGATTAAGCACAAGGAGTTCTGTAGGGATTAAGCGATTGAGAAGAAGAGCTACTCCCAGTGAGGCCAATTACACTGGAGCTTTGTGGCCCCGCCTCCCACAACACGACCCAGTGGAGCTGAGGGGCGCTGCTGAGAACCCCACGGGATGGTCTACATCAGTGGACCTGCCCAAATTTCCCAGCATGCAAAGCCTGCCTTCAACCTGCAGCCAACGACCAGAGCAGATGCAATCATAGCTATTCCATCCATCCATCCATCCATCCATCCATCCATCCATCCGAATGACTTATTCAGTACAAGGTTGAGAGTTACATTTTTTAACTTGGAAAGTCTGAGGGTCTTCTGCAAACCTTCTTTTAAAGTGAAAGACCAGGACAAGGGAAGTAACTGGAATATTTGATGCAGCGAAGTAGCATTACATTAGCTTTAAAAAGTAAATGTTTTAAAATAGAATGAAAATATAGAAATGACCATTTGTAAATATCCAGGTGCCCCGTTTTATAATACATGAGGTGTCACTCTATTCACTGTTAACACAACATAACGTTCCCCAACAGCCATGGGGAAATATACTACGAGCAAGTGACAAGAGGAAAGTTTCCAAAGCATCCGACTTAAAGTGCAAAACATTTTAGGGCAATGTGAGATGGGGGGGTTGGACATAGGGGTTTGTGTGCAATGTGCATGTAAACAATGAGACATGAAGAAAAGGTAAGTTCTGACTCTCCTGTATTTCAGGGCATGGAATATTAATCTCAATACTGTGTTTCCATTTAAAGAACATTTTTTGGTGGGACGTCAGTGCGGTGGGTGGCACGGATGCTGGCCACTCCCATAAGGGGCAGCTTAAGAAATTAAGGTGCTAATTAATGGGTGGGGTGGGGATCAATCAGTTTGATTGGCGCATTCACTCCCGTAACAGCCAATGGATGATGTCTTTCACGGCTCGGCGAGTCCAGGTGCGTGAGTCAGGTCCGCTCCTACACGCTCGGCTTGACACCGAGGCTGATGACGCCCCGCGGAAACTCCCCTAAAAAAACAAAAAACGAAAAACAGGGGGGGGGGGGCATTCTCTGCCGATTTGCCACCGTAAGCACAACCCGCCTAATCGGCACGGGTGTCGCGAAGGGCTTTTTTACGGGACCGCTGTCCTTTACGGGCTGGGAGCCTGGGGAGTCACAGATGTGTTTGAGGTGGGGTGCAGGTTTCTCCACCCCCTACTCCCTGGGGGGTCTGAGGACGGAACTCTGAAACCCAGGGAGCGACCGGCTGCCAGAACACCGCCGAGTCCTAATTTGACGGGACTGGGTCAGCGCAAAGCGGCGTGTAAAAATATCCCCCCTCTTTGTGAAGGCACGGCGGGGGGGCACTCTCACTTTCCAACTAGAGGGGGGAACCGCGTGGCACTCCTGCCCGTGGTTTTTGGGGGGGTGGACTACACTTGGGTGTCTCCCATCAGCACCGATCCCAGCGGAACCGCAAATGGCATACCATCGCAGCTCGAATTCCAAACGGCATTATCTGGCTTGACAAACTGCCGAGGGGGCGTTTCCGGCTAAGCGACGACAGCGTCTCTGCGCTTTCTGCCGTCTCCACGCTGCCGCCGTGATCGAACATGTCTTCCTGTGATCGCTTTTGCCGATGAAGTCTCTCTGCCGGCTTCTTCCCGTACTCCCTGATGGCGAGATGAGAGCTGCAGGGTTTCTGTGGGGAAATGACTGTGGTTTTCACCGTGCTCCTGAGCTTAGTGGAAAATTCTAGACCAGAGTTTCAGCACTAGAGGAGTCTGCCGCACGCTGGCGTGAAATGAGCGGCACGTCAATAAACTAGATTTACTTTTAATTAAGCAGCTGCAAAACTTTAATGGGCTTATTTAACACAAACACGTTCGTTAGCGATTTCTGTCTTTTTCCCTCATTAGATATGACCGTGTTGGTGTTTTAATGCTTTTTTACCTTGCCTGATTATGGGGGCTCAGTAGATATCACCTTAGGCTAACGCCTCCTGGCTTGGGGGATGCATCCTGCCCCCAGTGCTCTGTGGAGCCTGAATAGCCCAAGCAGGGAGCTTGATACTGTAAGAAGCACAGGAGTGTCTGTATATTTTACTTTCCTAACGATTTTAGGGAACTTTTATGATAAATAACAGCAAACACCCCTTAATTTACTTTGTCAGACCCGTAATAAAATGAGGCTTTTTCTGTTGTTGTTAATGTCAGACAACTAAATGAAGATTTATGAACGGCAGAGTCTTTAAGATCAGTAGCTGGGCCTGTGACATCAGCAGTGAAGGGAACTGCGAAAACTGAACAAAAGGAAGTGAAGGGAAACTATGCAGGAAGCCCGTGACAGGAATGAGTTATGGGAACCAATGTATGGAAACAGTGAAGGAAACCAATATAGAGAACCTTCGTAGGGAACAAGTAAAGAAACCATCGAAGGGAACCAATATAATGAATCAGTAAAGGGAACCAGGGAAGATAATTAATATCAAGCACCACCAAAGGAACCAATAAAAAAATGTAGGGAACCTATGGATGGAACCAATGTAGAAAACCAGTGAAGGAACACATGAAGGAAATCAATGTAGGGAACCTACGAAGTAGACCAGTGAAGAGAACCATCCATTTTCCAAACCGCTTATCCTACTGGGTCGCGGGGGGTCCAGAGCCTATCCCGGGAGCAATGTAGTGAACAAGCAAAGGAACTATTGAAGGGAACCAGTGAAGCAAAGATATGTCAGGAACTAGTGAAATGAACCTGTGTAGGGAACTAGTGAAGGGAACCAGTGAAGGGCACCGGTGACAGTCCTTTGTATAACACAGACAGTGAAGGCTTGCCTGATGTCACCTCATGCAAATGAGGCTTTTTCATTGTATCAGCAACTTAAGCTCCAGGTAAAAGAGACAATGTGACAAGAAAAATTCACATTGCACATAATAGCTGACGATTTTTAAGATTAGCGAGATCCTGAAACGCGAGCGGGGGCTCTTGTTCGATAAAGCAATTTCCACAAAAGCGATAATGAGATTGATTTATTTCATTTGAGTCGAAACAGTTACATGGGGCAGGCGTCTTGCTCGGAATTCCCTGGGCGTTGCTCGAGCGCCGCTCTCGTTCGACAGCATACTGTCGTGGGCTCGGCCCAGCCCCAGTACCTCTCTCTAGCTGTAGAGTGTCTCCACGCTTTGGGTTCAGGCCTTTGCTCCTGTGTCTTCAGTAGCCACATCATAGCTCGCTATACAATGTTACTTGGTGCTACAGTCACGTGTACTATAGCGGTGTAATGGAATGGGGCCCTCTTTCTGCTGTTCCTTTGAACAGAAGGTTGTTGGTTTGAGTCTCACGGTCCATAGACTAGCCACATCTCTGTTCGGCATTTATGCAAGGTCCTTAACCCTAGAATCATGCTCTAGGATGGTACGGTGGCTCAGAGGGCAGTACTGAGGTCATGTTTGTTTCTGTTCTCCTTACGTATATGGGGCACCCTGTGTGATCCCCTGTGTCCTTCCACAGTCCAAAAACACGATGTCACCTATTTCCTACCCTGTACTTCTTCGGGGGAGATGTGGCTAGTCTATGGACCGCGGGACTCAAACCAACAACCTTCTGTTCAAAGGAGGTTCCAAGATGTATGGGATACTATACTGCATATCTGGACATGGAAGATTGAAGAGGGCTGCGGTGAGAGCAATGAGGACCTTGGTGACAATACTGTCATATGGCGAAGTAAAAAAAAAGACTGTCTGTGAAAATGAGCTCAGGGGAATAAAGGTGCTTTTCAAGGAACTAAAGAAGTTATATACAGGATCATATGCAGGGGCGGGACCACATGGGAACTGGCCCCATCTGACCCCCCAAGTACCCCTTCTGGTGTCGCTCACTGACATAAAACACATCTTTGGCTAATGACAAGGTTGGCCCCTCTTCTGCCCCGAGACTTTAAAAAAATCCTAGAATTGCCCCTGGCGACGGAAGTGGAGTAATTTCATGGTAAAATTCCTTCAAAAGCCACTAATGTAAGCTGTAATTATGGAATACGTGGAACATCAGATGAGACACACGCACCGATGGTCTGACGATGCTTTTCCCTGTCAGTCAGGGGCATGTGGAGATGTACACCCCCCCCCCCCCCCCCCGTTCCAGATGAAGCGCTCTGTGTAATAACATGCCGGCCGGGGGAATCTGCAGCACACGTTAGCCCCCTCTGCACGCTTGCCTTGATGAAGACAGAGGCTCTAATTGATGTTAAACAAACCACTGACCCAGACAGGGCTGGAGCTCTCATCAGTGCTAAATGCACACGCGCACACACACACACACACACACACACATACATTATGGCATACACACTAGTGCGCACACACAATAAAACAAACGTACACGTTAACGCATACATACAATAATGCACGCACTGGCACACACACTAACATGCGAGCATGCATACAATAATGCACGCACACACTAAGGCATATACAGACATTAATGCACACTCTGGCACATACACTAGCATGCATGCAAATGCACAAACACTAATGCACACTTGCATATGTTAACACGCAGACACACAAGTAAAGAAATGCACATGCACAGTAAAAAAACATGCACACATACACACACTAACTCTCATACACTAATGCACACGCTAACAGCCACACTCCAACCACTCATATGTAACTTTCCCAGATGGGGGAGTTGGGGCTGAAATCTGTAAGCAGCCGGGGATGTGATGTCCAGTGAGAATTGCAGACGGTGTTCAGAAGCCTGCATGCCGCGCGTCACGCAGTGCTTCGACACGGTCAGGAATATGCAGCCGCCCCCCCGTGCGGCAGCGTTTTGGGATGCTCGCCAGGGGAAGGGCATGTGCTGGCATGCCAGCGGGAGAGAGACACCAAGGGCCCCCACTCCAACCCCCCTACGGAGGAACCTGCCCCCCCCACCTTGGGATTAGATCAGCTATCTGAAGGTGATCCTGGGCTGAACTGTAACCAACTTCAACAGCCTCCCCACCCCCTAATGTCCCTCATCCGTCTCCAGATAGCGGGCAGAGAATGCCCATGAGTGCCAGCTTACAGGATCCCCCCCCCCCCCCCCCCCCCCCCCCCCCCCCCGCCCATTTCCTGCCGCTCACTGTTTTTACGCTGTTTTGCCGCTTCATTCTGACATGTTTCCTGTACACTCTGTGCACCTCCAATTTTCCCCATGTGGGGGGGGGGGGTAGTTTCGAGAGGGATAAAATAAATCTGGGGGGGGGGGCGTCTGGCGTCCATGGGTAAGAGAAGCCGGCGATATGAGGCCCTTTCTGGCCCTGCCCGGGGGCCCCACTGATGCTCTCCTGCTCGTAAAGACACTCCTGTGCCCATCTGTCAGCGTGTTGGTGAGAGTCCAGTCATGGCCAGCGGGGGGGGGGGATCCATTACCCTAAAGACACTTAATCAGAGGCTCCAACTCCTGCGCGTTCGATGCCTATAATTATATCAATCCTTTTTAGCAACTGGCACTTGTTAATGCGATTAAATCCTTCCCCGGGCGGCCGATTCTGCTCTTAAGGGGGAAGTCACCATATGAAAGGGGGGGTCTTGCTGGATCTCCTGATGCCCCCCCCCCCGAGCTTCCCCTGGGCTGTCAGTCAGCTCTTGGCCCGATTTCAGCCTACCCAGCGCCCTACCCCTTGGTGCGTCCCGGTATAATCTTCCTGTGACCTGATTGGCTCATTCTTTCACACCCTCACTGGGATGCCAGGGCGAGGTGTCCGCATTACCTCATGCGGAGGGAGAAGGGGAGATGGAGTGAGGGAGAGCCAGAGGGAGTGGGAAGTGATGAGACAGGAAGAGAAAGAGATGGAGAGAGACAAAGAAAGACAGGAAGAGGGAGGAAGACGGTGGGAGAGACAGAGGAAAAAGGCAGAGTGGCGGAGAGAGAGAGGGAATGGGAGGTGGTGAGACAGGGAAAGAAAGACAGAGTGAGAGAAAGAAATAGAGGAAGAGAGACAGAGGGAGATGGAGGGAGAGAGAGAACGACAGAGAGAGAGAAATTGACAGAGTGGGAGAGAGATAAGGGGCACTGCCTTCAGCAGGAGCATCCCGAGGAATTTCCCCATTCTGGGCACATTTTGTGTGATGTCGGCATGTTGCGTAACACGCTACATGCTACCAGCTAACAGCAGCAAGCTGGCTCAACAGGGTGCCGACTAACAGAAAGGGGCTCTAAAGCATCTCTTCCTTTTAGCCATTAAGCCAACCTATATCATCGTTGTAAGGCCCCCGAGTGCCCAAAGCTCTGGTAATTTTGGCATAAGCTGATTCTGATCAGTGGTGATAGCCTGCCCCCCCCCCCCCCCCCACCCCCAGACTGTAACTCTAACAGAATGATGGTCATTAGCGGGATGCTGTTTCGCGGTTTTGCACTAAAGCCCCTGGCAGTCATCCGCTTGGACATAAAGTTTTCAATGAGTTTTTCTTGTATTTGCTGAGGGAGAGATGGTGGCCGCGAGGGGGGGGGGGGGAGGAGGGGGGGCATTGCTGTGCAGTTTGCGCTGATTCACGCGACTGGCTCAGCTGTTTTCTTAATGGCAGTCATGTAACCCCACACACAGGGTCTGGGTTAGACCCGATAGAACTGGCTGGGACCGGTCTGGTCTGAGGGTCCGGAAGGCGGTGCTGTGTGGGGCAGGCAGGTGGGGGGTTGTACTTGCCTGCTGCCCCCCGCACCCCCCTGGCCTTATCTCCACGGGTCCACCGGCAGTGGATCATCAGAGGATGTGCAGCTTTTCCTTCCTGTCCTTCACAAGCTGGCCCCTAGTGCCACACGCGCACGAGCGCACACAAACACACACACAAACACACACACAAACACACACACAAACACACACACACAAACACACACACAAACACACACACAAACACACACACAAACACACACACACACACACAGGTTTGCAATTATATCTTTGTGGGGACTCTCCATTCATTTCTATGGAAAACTGTATCCTAACATGAGAACCTTAACCCCTACCCAGCCCATAAGTAGCCAAACAAAATATGAGACTTTTGGCATTTTTAGTTTATTGACTGAATTCACAGATCTTTATGGGGACCTGAGAAATGGTCTCCATAACGTCAAAATAACAGGTTTTATCATGTAGTATAAACACAATCCACACACACCAGGCACCAGGGGCTGTTCCTGTCACGGGTACCGGGACATACCCTCCAAGGACACAAATGGGGGAGGGGGGGGTGTGCAAAGGCAGCCATCCAGGATTCTGAAAGCCCCCCTGTTCCGCTCTCCTTTTTCAAATGGAAAATGGTGGGGGTCACACGGTGCTTCATTGTAATCTGAAATTTCAAACAACCCATGGTCCAGTGTGACCCCCCACTGCACACCGGAGGGTTGGTGATGCTTGGGTCTTCCCTGGCTGACACATAGTGCCCGGAGTGTACCCAGAATGTGCCCAGAGTGTACCCGGAATGTACCCGAGAGTGTGCCCAGAGTGTGCCCGGAATGTACCCAGAGTGTACCCGGAATGTACCCGAGAGTGTGCCCAGAGTGTGCCCGGAATGTGCCCGGAGTGTACCCGAGAGTGTGCCCAGAGTGTACCCGGAGTGTACCCAGAATGTGCCCAGAGTCTGTCCGTAGTGTGCCCTGAGTGTGCCCGCAGTGCACCCGGAATGTACCCAGAGTGTACCCGAGAGTGTGCCCAGAGTGTACCTGGAGTGTGCCCGGAATGTACCCGGAGTGTACCCGGAGTGTGCCCGGAATGTACCCGGAGTGTACCCGGAGTGTGCCCGGAATGTACCCGGAGTGTGCCCGGAGTGTACCCGGAGTGTACCCGGAATGTACCCGGAGTGTACCTGGAGTGTGCCCGGAATGTACCCGGAGTGTGCCCGGAATGTACCTGGAGTGTGCCCGGAATGTACCCGGAGTGTACCCGGAATGTACCCGGAGTGTACCCGGAGTGTGCCCGGAATGTACCTGGAGTGTGCCCGGAATGTACCCGGAGTGTGCCCAGAATGTGCCCGGAGTGTACCCGGAATGTGCCCGGAGTGTGCCCGGAATGTGCCCGGAGTGTGCCCGGAATGTGCCCGGAGTGTGCCCGGAATGTGCCCAGAGTGTGCCCGGAATGTGCTCGGAGTGTGCCTGGAGGTGGACGCCATATGGGGAGGGGATTTCATAAATGGGCAGTTTGTATGGGAGCAGATTTTACAGCATCGGCTGTTTTTTTTATTTGTGTCTCTTGCTCTCTTCAGTGACAAATCCATGGCTGCCCCCATCCCCATTGTGGGACCCCCTGCAAATCTCTCATCCCTGGCGGTGGGACCTTTCCTCCAGTGTCACCAGTGATCACTTCGTGGGGTGTTTGGGAAGAGCCCGCGCCATCCCTGGAAGACCCCCCCCCCTCCCCACACACACACACACACAGCAGGGGGGAATATGACTGGGGAACCAGGACCGGGGGGGGGGGACACTAAGGACTGTCCTAACGTGTGTGTGTGGTGTGTGTACGATGGGATGGTCAGCAGCTGGTGTATAAAGGGCACGCTTTTGGTGGGGGCCGACTGTCATTGTAGTGCAGGGGTCAGATCCTCTTTACAGATGCCCCATTCTGGCCCGGCAATGGGGGGGGGGGGGGGGGATTGTCAGGGGCCTTCCCGTATAGGCCCCTCCCCCCACCCCCACTCCATGTTGCCTCCACTCGCCGCTTCCTGTCCGAGATCCCACCGGTAAGAAGGAGCCCCATCCCTTGCTGCGAGGAAAAGCAAACATGAGGCCTGCTACTCTGTGCCGCCCCCCCCCCACCCCACTGCAAAAACAACACCCATGCCTTTTCAGGTTTCAGCCCCCTCGCTCCTCACAACCCCGTGATAGGTCCTGAATGCCACTGGAGCGACAGGGGCGGCGCGAAGTTGGAATCGGCATAGCTTAGCACATAGCTTAGCACATAGCTTAGCACATAGCTTAGCATTTAAGTTCAGTGTATATTTATGTAAGGAAATACCTTGAGAGCTTTGAGGGGCTGCTAGAACGCGCCAATTTGGGCCTGACCCACTCCCTGCCCATCCTGTCTCAGAGCCAACCCTGTGGTTTGGGTGGGGGGGGTGTGTAAAAAAGACTAGTTTAGACTCTTCACCTGCAGTCACCGTTTTAGCTGAAGACCTCAGAGTTAGCCATGCACAGAGGCGCAGACACATGCGCCCGACGCGTACCGCGCGTTTTCCCCTGATGCCACCCCCCCCCCCCCCCCCCCCCCGAGATAGAACGTGTTGCAACAGAAATGGGAGTATGTGAAAGCACCCATTTAGCCTGCCAACCACCCCCCGCCATACACACTGTATTTGAGTTGGCAGGGGAGGATAAGTCTTCCTCATTTCACTGTCACTCCATGACCCTGATGGGGAGGGGGCTTCCTGGAAGGTTCCAGACCAAGAAAGTTGGGGGTGGGGTGGGGGGGGGGGGGCAGGCCCTCTCTGCCTGAACATGAAGCATGCAGATATGCAGATAATGGGGAGGGAGAAATTAGGCCTGGGTGCCCCTTTCACCCTCCTCCCCGGCAAATAATAAAACCTCACACTGCTCACCTCCAAAAAAAAAAAAAAAAAAAACATAGGCTGTTTATTGCCATAGTCCTGCAAAGAATCTGTTTCAGGAAAGTCTTTTTTGGTGGGCTGGGGGGGGGGGGGGGTGATGGCTGCTGTTCTGATCTATTCGTTAAGCGGGTCTAATGTGAATGCACCGCTGGGGTATATTTTAACCCCGGTGATCGTAAGTTGCAATAAATGTGACCCACCGAAACAAACAGCTCCCCACTTGCGGCCTGGGGGCCTTAAATAGGCCTTTCTGCTGCTGTGAGACGCACCGTATCCCTAAACGGGCCATTGGGATAAAAAAACAGCTTATCGCTGGTGGGGAAGGCGAGGTAGGGAGCAGAACCAGCAGAGCACAGCTGCTTCTTCTCTATTCATTTTTTCCATCAGCTGATGGGTGTCTGTCAAAGAGGAACCCCCCCCTCCTCTGCCCACAACCACCCAGTCATGCTCAGGAAAATAGAAGATGCGTAAATATACATATGTAGCAGACGCTTTTATCTGAAGATTGAGAAAGATGGGCTGGCCAGGGATTGGAGTATTTGGGGGGTTAAGGGCCTCAGTCAGGGGCCCAGTGGGGGAATCACTCGGCCAGCTGCAGGATTTGAACCAACTACCTTCCGATCACGGGTATAGTGTCGTAACCCACTGTAGTAATGTGCTCTTTAGACAGCAGTGTTGTGTCCGCTCTCTCAAGCACCCTCAAGATGGCACCGAAAGGAGACAAGGGCAGTGACCCTGTGACCCTCTGACCTTGACATTTCCAGTGTGGGTTCCAGCCTGACCAGCACGGTCCTGTGATGACAGGGGCACTGCCCTGGTACGGTGTGCCTGAAGTTGTCGGTGACTCTATCAGAACCTTGCCACTTATCTGGCCTGGGACTTAGCGGCGGGGGAGGGAACACAGGAGCGCGGCCTCCCTGGAGCACCGGCGAGTTAATTACATCTCCGTACCAGCTGATAAGTGGTACGCGCCGGTTGGGCCCTGAGCGCTTACGCGGGTTGCCGTTGACGCCACTGGCCCACAGCGGCGCTGATGTGACGTGATCGTTTGCTGACTGTTGCTTGCCATGTGCTTCCTGTCACCCTCCAGCCGCTGGACTGTTATCGAGCCTGAAATCACCTTGAGATCTGTTAATTGATTTGGGACAGACGGCGGTTAGGTTCGAGGGCAGCGGGTTGGGATGGGATAGGATAGCTCCCCTGTTGCCCTGCCCCCCCCCCCCACACCCCTAACCACAGCTAAGCCTATGCTCCATGCCTCCCGGGATGATACTTAGCCTGTCCCATAATGACACCCTCCCCTGCACCTTTACGCTGATCCCATCCATATCTCTGCAATTATACAGCAGACAAGCTGTGAAGTCATGAGGGGGGTGGTCACAGGTCCGTCCCCCAACCCTAAAATGATGACCCCCCCCCCCAAACACTCACAAAGATCTCCCCAGTCCTCCTCTCCTTTCCTGGGGCGATATCAGACTGATGCCTCACCGGGATGTCTAGACTGGGAGAGCCCCGTTTCGGCACAGTGCTGAGGGGTGGATGAGCTGTGAATTCAGGCCAGAGAAGCCATATTTTCTTGAAGTGGGATGCAAAAGCAAAAACTATCAATATTGAGGAAACTACCCCATGCCCCCCAACCTTGGAGGTGACCCATTGGTGCTCCAGGCAAACAGAGAGTCCCACCTCGTCATTTGCGAATCATTTGTCGAAGTTCTCCTCCATCCCATTTTCCCGAACTCCCCCTTCCTCCTCCTCCTCCTTCTTCATTTTCTGACCCCCACCCCCCCCCCCCCCCCCCCACTTGTTTGAACTCTGATAAGGCAGGTACAATTTTTCGCAAATATTTTCTCTGTGATATCGCACAACACGCACTGCTCAAATCTCATTTAGGGCGGAGCCGTCCCACCGTGGGAAGGTGGTGGAGATGACTAGATCCTCACAAAAGCAACAGGGGGGTTCATTTCACTACGGGCCACTGTCACATTATATCGCTTACACAGGACTGGCCCACGGGATTCTGGGATACGGACGGGAGGGGTCGTCTCGCCTGCAAAAGTGCTAACCGCTAACGACCCACTTCTGCGGTTCTCGCCCGCTGAGTAAGGCAGGCCGGAAAGTTCTGGAAGCAGCTGTTGCTAACGTCAGGTAGACATGCGAGCATTAGGGTTAATTACGGCTCCCGTGGCGAAAGACTGTGATTAACGATGGGTGAGGGAGACGTGTAATTGGGGGCCCTAATTAAACATAAACATCACCATTGGGCTGGGGGGGGGGGGGGGAAGGCCGGGGCAGGGCTTAGGTCTCAGCCTGGGCACAAACACCCTTAATCACAAACAGGGCCAGTCTGTGTCCGATGCGGAGTTGGCCGAGGTTGCCGTGGTGACCGGCTCTTGGCGGTGGTTTGGCTGTCCCGCCGTGTAACGCTTAATTACCAGTGCACTGTAGCTCCCACACTGTCCTGCATGGAGCCGAGGGTGGCGGGGGCATGTAAACAGAAACAGGTCACTGGTGGACGAGTGATTATTTTTACACCCCTCGTGTCGCCTCCATCGCTGTTTTCCCGTTCCCTCCTCAGCTGCCTGGCCGTAATGACTTTGACGGAAGGCCCCCTCGTTCCGGCATGTCCACCCTCTCCCTGACGTCCCCCATCCAGCCCTCCTGTTAGGACGGGGTCAAGGGGCAACCCTCTGTGCCCCAAGGGGTCAAGGCTGTCATGAGCGGTGGCTGTCACACCTGCTGCCGGTTTGAGGAGGCGGGGAAAAGTGGTCAAACAGATGCTGGGGGGGGGCAGGGGGGCGGAGCCTATCCCTTCACTTTTCTGCTGTACAAGAATCATGGTCCGGTGACCAGCAAACACTCAAAGCTGAGCTGCAGCTCAGAGGTCATTTTAACCTTGTTAAGTGCACAAATATTACAAGCACAATTGTTGCTGACCCAGTGCAAGAAGTGCTCAGATTGGCTAATTACATGAAGCCATAGGGAAGTGCTCTGATTGGTCGACTACTTGGAGTCATGGGGAGTTCTAATAGGTCTATTCATTCGTGACGTATATAAATCATACACTAGGTACACATAAAAGTTCTGCACTTTTGGGCTCCAGAAATATGAAATCCTTTTTAAAAAGGTCTAACAGGGGCATTTGAAAATGGCTAGTCATACAAAAACTGCATATTTCCATCCATCCTGGCCCAGATCACAGAAGGGGCCTGGAGACTGGTAAGGACAGAGCATGCAGTCAGGGTGGGGTGGCTGCTACATACAGGACACATATACACACACTCACACATAATCAGACACTATGGGCAATTTAGAGACAGCAGTTCACCTATGAATGCATTTATACACTCGGTGGCCACTTAGGAACTGCTGGCTAGTGTCAGGTAGGACCCACTATAAGGGCGAGTTCAGAGACGCCTTTCTGCACAGAGCTGTACTGAGCTCTTATCTTCTCACTTGTGTCTTGCCTGTTAACGAGTCTGACCTTCCTCCTCTGACCGCTGTCTGCAACTCGGCGCCTTCAGCCACTGAAGTCCCCTGGCTGCTTGATTTTTGTTCATCCCGCCATTCTCTGTAAACTCTGTCGCGTGTGAAATTCCAGCCGGGCAGCTCTTTCTGAGGGCTGGACGCACCGTGCCTGGGAGCGTCGACCCCACCACGTTTAAAATGGTGGGACGTCTTGCCTGTCCTGACTCCTGACCTCCTGACCTCACCTGCGCGCTGCAGGGACTCGGGCCCCAGCCTCACGATCGGCCAGCTGGCTGCCCGCGGGCAGGTGTGGGTGATGAAGAGGCCGCAGAGTGCATCTCCATGTGAATGAAAGGTGACTGGCGGCTGGGCAGGTAGCGCTGCGCTAACACAGCGGCGGCCCTCCGGGGCCTCGGCACGTGTCAGCTGCTCTCACGACACGTCGGCTGTTCTCTCCGACTTTCACTCGGAGGTCAGGCAGAAGCAGCTGCTAAGCCGGCCTGTGAGCCGGGGGGGGGGGGGGGGGGGGGGGGGGGGGGGTGGGTGCGTGAGCTGACCTCGGAGGGTGCCTGACAGCTGCGTGGGATGAGATGGGACAAACTTTCTCCTCGGGCACCAAGCAGGCCACCCCCACACCCTCCTCCGGATATTTTGTATGGAGCTGGTGGCTTCTGCCTGCACCGGTAAAGCAAACATACATGTATGGTAGTTGGAGCAGTATCTGCGATTAATTTGTATTTGCACAGCATTCTAATTCAATTTAAATTGAACCCAATTACAATTAAAATGTATTATTTTAATTGATTGAAACTGTAATTCTGTAATACAAAAAGTTTTAATTACAAAATGCAAAGAAAATGATTGTGTTGTGTTTGAAATGTGTTTTTTTTTTTTTTTTTTATCCAAGACTTTTGTCTCGTTATGCCTTAATAAGGTGTTTTATATATTTTGGACACATCTGGAGTGTCTTGTTATAGATCATCTGCAGTGTCAACAAAATGTCGGTCTCCCGTTGGGAAGAGTTACTCGCTGCCTGCTTGACTTTCCTAAGAGTTTCTTCTCGGAAATCAGCTTGACACGGGAGAGACACTCAGCCGTGGTGATGCGAGTCACGTAGCGAGAAGTTTGTTTTTCCAGTAGCAGAGGGGACAGTGTTTGTGGCCACACACACCTCACCGAACATCACTGCTCTCGGTGCCAAAAAGGTTAGAATGGAGCCAATCTTTGTTTTGCTGCCTGGCTGAAGCACCAGAAACCCTCTTGGGGCAGCGAAGCTTCTCCAAAACATGTCCTGGGGCCCAACTTTGCTGTTAAATTGTTATAAAGACTCTTCGCCACACCTGCAATTACACGTTGTTGCGTTCATTTCTCAGATTTATAAAAATAACCTCGTGAGTGTACAAGCCCGCAGACAAGCGAATGTGCCGCGCATCCCTGGTTTCTCAGTGGTGGGGAGAGTAACACCCTTCTGTCTTATCATTCTCTCTTCAAAAATAGGACACATTTGAGTAAGGAAGCAGTGAAATGGTCCTCTGTCAAGCTTGCCACCCCCACGCAGGAGATTCCCAGCCCCCATACAGTTTTGGGTCTCGATCCACAAACATGGAGGTCCCTTTTAAGGTCCTCCACCGCCCCCGTCACCGGGAGACACAGCGAGACCGAATCACGGCAACCCCAGAATCCTGGCGACTGAATTATGATGCGGAAAAAAAAAGCTGAATCTGTGATCTGTCAGCCCGTCCTTTGAGCCAGTAGGTGTTTTTATTTAATTCCCCAAGTAGTTAAAATTTGGAATTAAAAGAAATGTTTTAGTGGGAGGTAAGAAGTAATTGTATTTAATGGATTTTATGAGGGCAATCATTTTCAATAAAGGCTTCTCAGAAACCAGGATCCCTCCCAGCCGCTGTAATTTTCTTTTTACACAACATATTCATATCCGTCCATTGCTGTTTCTAATCAGCACAAGACTTCAAGCACGAGTTTGATTTTTTTTTTTTGTTGTTGCAAATTGCTCATGGATTTACATCAGTGCAGGTTTTCAGAAGAAAATGTTTCTTTCTGCAGGGTTTGTGGTTTGTGACTCAGTAGGTTATGGTTCTGCTGTGCCTGTCATGGGCGTCATTAGGTCCGATCACTCGGGGCTGAAGCCCCTAGTATTATAAGCCGAGCCCCGAGTATTTTTAGCCCCTCAGCACCGACATGCATCTGAGACTGTCTGACCCTGCTTTTGAAAAAATGTTCATTATTTTGGATAAACAAGTCTACTACATAAATAACATGTAATGGTGATTTAAAATAAGTGGATGAAGATGTGAAGGTGTTGCTCTATGTTGTCGAAACTATCTGAACCGGGCGATGGCACGGGAGACGACTCTTAGGAGTGATGTGTGTCAGCACTGGCATCCTCTCAGCCCGTCGGCGAGAATTTCCGACGCCGACGGATCTTTCCGGAACCTCGCCGGGAGATGGAGGCGGTGTGGAACGGGCATTAGCGACCTGGACCGTCTCGTGAGCGAGGAGGCGAGCTTTGACGGGGGGCGTTTAATTCCAGCCAAACAAGCTACCATTATCCCGGCTGGATTCTTATCTCTCTGCGGATCGCCGGCGGCAGAATAAGAACCTCGGAACTCACCCGCCCAACAAGATCCCGTCTGTTTTCAAATAAATCTTCTTCAGGCCTAAAAGGATGATGAGAGACATGACTGGGGAAATTAAGAGTAGCACTTTATCTTCATAATAGCAATAATTCTGTATTAACAAAAAAAAAAAAAAAACTTTGTTATTAAATTGTCAGGATTAATCCTCCACAGCGAGGTGTTCCGCTAACCTAGAAATAAGTTATCCTCAACCACTGTGCTCCTCAAGCCTCTCTCCGGAGCTGCTAACACGTGACCTACAGGTTTGGGATGACGTCCTGGAATATGGTTTCAGGGGGGTATGAATCAGATGTGCCGGGGGGGGGGTACTCAGCAAATGACCATAAGAGGGTGCAACTCAAAACCGTAAACAGCCATCCGAAGCTCTATGAGACCGTCTCCTTCGCGACAAGATGATGAAATGCAACATAATGCGGATGAACTCTTAGAATCCTTAAGGCTCTGCCCCCCCCCCCCCCCCCCCCCCAGCCCACCCCCACCCGGCCATCCCCCCGGCATCTGATTCAGCAGATAATTACTCCAATCAGACGTGGAGCAAAAAAAACTTGTTTTAGCCATATTTTTGAGTATGGGTCTGTGACCGTGGGTGTTCAGTTGTCCTGCGCCACCCCCGGTGTAACACCAAAGCTGATCAGCTGGGCGGAGGGGGGGGGGGTCATGCAGGTGTCCAGATCCAGGCAGTTTACATACAACAGCAGTACACGGATGCGTAACGCAGCACCGCGGGAAATAAAGACAACCAGAAGAAAGCAGCTGAAAAAAGTTTCATATCATCCATCCCTTATTTGTTAGGTACATAAAAAGGAAATAGATAGATAGATAGATAGATAGATAGATAGATAGATAGATAGATAGATAGATAGATAGATAGATAGATAGATAGATAGATAGATAGATAGGAAATTGCAGGTTTGCAGTAGCAAAAACATTGTAAAAAGACATATAGACAGTAATATACAATAGACAGTACAGAATTTCAGAGAAAGTATTGCGCAGAATTCCATAGTACCAGATCCGAAATAAACAGTATTACATGGGGGTATTAACAAAACTTATTCAGAAATTTAATAACTATTGTTAACATTTGTCTTGCGGCCTTTTGGCGGGCTGTTATGTGTTTTTACGTCTGTGAGAAAATCGTCGCATTTCTCTAATAAACTGCAATGGGTTCGAAGCACTCGGGTGACGAATTATGAAATATCGCCGTACGAAACTAAACCAAACAAACAAACTAATAAATCTTTCCGTTAAAGTGATGATTACTAATTAAAATGACCATCTGCCTTGATTGGATTGGCGACGACATCGATCGTAAAAATGTTCCTGCCTTCCGCGCGACACCGGGTCACGCCTCCGTGATCGGAAAAGAGCGAAGCGCGATATTTTCCCTGCTCAGAATTTATGGGAAACCGTGGAGAACGAACCGGAAAACGGGGGCACTAAAACATCAGGAGTACCTGCATCAGGGTTGGGCTTCACACTACTACAATTTGTGAAATTTGTGCTGTGCCCCCAGAATGCACTGGGCAGAATTTTCCCCCACATATTATGTGTAAGCTCTTTGACATGTGACACCATCCATCTTCCAACCACTTATCCAGTATGTGGTAATGACCAGCTGCAGCTTATCCACAGAAAGCACAGGGCATGAGGCAGAGGACATCATGGATGGGATGCCAGTCCATCACAGGGCACAAGTCTGGAGACACCTTGGATGGAATGCCAGTGTATTGCAGGGCAAAGACATATGAACTGAGACCACTGGACACCCCAGTGAGCCTAATTGCTTGTCTTTGGATTATAATGTACAGCGAAAAACCACACTACACCTGAAAATGGAGCAGTAAGAAGCTGGTTGAATAAAAAATATACTCTGCCCTTTTTGCAGTATCTTTATTCCAAGTCATGTGCAACTGAAAGTGTCATGTGCTCTTTGGAGAAATTGGAGATTGAAAGCCTTGCTCAAAGTCCTGACAGAGGAAACAGTCCACTGACTCCGACATTTGAACTAGCAACCTTCCATTGGAGATTCAATGTCCAAGCCCACCGAGGACACTCAGATGTGTGGGGCAAGTTGACAGGACATAGAGGTGTTACCATCAAGCCAAGAAAAGGGGAACTAAGTGGATAAGCGGAGTTTTTTTGGGATGTGATCAACACTGGAGTCCAGGTTACCGGAGAGGAGGCCAAAACCGGACACACGCATGTTTAAATCACCGGAAAGCAGCGGCAGATGTCACATTAAAACAGATTAGCCAGGTCACCTCACTCTCCCTCCTTGGACGGCCGACCTCCATCATTCTCCCGCAGCGCAAAGAAATTCACGTTGTTCTTCTTCTCGATGTTCGCCCAGAATAAAAATCGCTGTCTCAACGCCCCCACCCTCTGTGCACCCCTGCTGGATTCCGAGGGATCCGTGGATAGGGGGCAGGTGGGGGGTACCAGGTCAAATCAGGATACGTCACACTGGCAGGAACGGCGTCGCCTGTCAAAATCCACAGCGACATGGATCTGCCCCCCAGCCCGCTATAAAAACAGCATGGTGTCCAGCCCTTTGTGTGACCGGGCAGAAAATCTGTGCTTGTGTGTAGGGCGACAGGGTGTGTGTGTGTGTGTGTGTGGTGTGTGTGTGTGTGTGTGTGAGTACACGTGGTCGATCCGCACGTGTGTGTCTCTACATGCGTGTGCATGGTTGCAGCCTGCTTCCCAAAACCAAGAAGTGAGTGTGATTGTGAAAGTCATTACCGTGCTGTTTTCTAAATAGCGGCCACCAACTCGACCTCCTTTCAGGCAAACACCCCTCTAACCGCCCCCCCACCACCCCCTTTAGCCTGGGGCTAAGCGCTGAGTCAACTGTGAACGAAGGTGTCTGCCCTGGCGCGGCGTCAGAGAGACTCAGACAAGAGGTCAGGGCAGGGAGCCCCCGCCGTTATACAGCGCATTAATGCACCGCGGTAATTTTCCCTTCACAGTGTTGCCGCTAAAAGGCAGAATCATGTGGCCGGATTCTGTCCCAGACAAACAAACAAAGGGAAATATGGCAGATTAGCGCCGGGGCTAATTATGCGCTCTTCTGGACTGCGGCATTTGTTCCCGGTGTCACCCCGCCCCGCACTCGCGTCCCGTCCCAGACGCCGCTGGGTCTCGCTGACAGCGAGCATTTTAGCCGTCTGTCACCCCCGACGTCTTTACTGCTGATAAAATCATTTCATATATCATGGCAAACACACTTGTCATGTGATCAGATCCCACTAGATACATATTCATCGATTTAAACATAATTTCTTGCAGATTATAGAAGTTTCCCTGGTCTGTTGCATTGTGACCCGGAAAGCCCACTATATCTTGTATTCTCATCCGTCTCTCACGGTGTTATTGTAACACACATTCAAATATCCCATGATACCACGTCTTAGCAGGACCAATATATGCTGTTGCTCAAGTTTGATATAGAAGTAGAATCTCACGTTTATATCTAACCTTCAAGAGGATTAAACCAAGAGTCCACAAAGATCAGTCTGTCTAGTAATTATATATCTGTAGACTGGGGATGGGGGGAGGGCTGCGTTGGAGAGCGAGGTGAGGGTGAAGCTCCGAGCATTTAGGGCAAAAAACCGAGGGCCAGCTGGTCAATTATCGTCTGTCTCCCAGCTGAGGATGAGACAACGATACTGGCAGATCAGAGGACTTTCCCTGACGAGTTGGGTCAGGGGTTACTTTAAAGAGGAGAGAAATATACATCCTGCTGTTTTCGATTCACCATTTAGCAACAAAACTGTAGGAAAATAAAGTAGCTGCTAATAAAGACGCAAACAAGTAATATGAATACAACGCCGCTAAGCCCGGCGCGCCCACGACGCGCACTCCCGCTGGTGTGTTCTCGCTGCCGGCTCCGCTGTGCGCTGTTTACAGACATCGGTCCCCAGTGACGGTGCACAAACACGGCGACTCCCAAGGGGACTTGTTGTTTATTTGTTTTCCTAGCAGTGCCAGGATTCACGATCAACGCAGCGGGTTCAACGTCTGCCGTCACGCGATGATCTTCCTCTCCATCCACACTGTTCATCACCTTCCTCTGTCTATCGGAATTCCCAGTTAAACCAGAATAGCAGTCCCATCTGTGCATACCTGTGCATCCAGTCTAACTAGTGAATAATTATCTGCTTTCTTTAAATAGGCATGCCAAATTTGCATATGACAATATTACAATTTTTTTGCTATATATAGTATTTTTTTATTGCTTTTCTGAGCGATGCTGGAATATCTCCCTTTTACGAAATGCATCTGCGCAAGTACTGTATGTAAAGTTCGCTGTGGTCGGAGAGGGGTGATTGAGAAGTGCTGTTATTTGTGGGATTTGCTTACAGGCATAATCTGACTCTGTGCCGAAATTAGTCTGATCGGGAAGAGAGGAACTGCGCTGTTGTGTGTGTGTGTCTGTGTGTGTGTGTGTGTGTGTGCGCGTGTGTTTTATATATTTTTATTGGTACTGATAATTACCGTTTAAAGAGTTTAGGCACCACTGCATTCCTGAGGTATCGCAGGCAGACGTCTCTGCTGGAAAATATGACAGCCCTCCACCCCAATACGCCGCTGAGCAGAAGCTGCCTTCCCTGCCAGTCATTAGAGAGTTACAGACGACTGGATGAAAGCCCATAACTATCTTATAAACTTGATCATAGATAGAAAAACGCGATGCGTGATATATGTGATTTTTGACATCGGATATTACACACAGTTACAAACGCCCTGCGTAATTAATTAGGTTTCAGATAATATCATATACGGGAGTATAAATTATACAGCATGATGGGCACGGGGGGGGTTCGACTCATATGGGGTCGTTAGAAACAATTAGAATGAAACGGGTATCAGGCTGGCTGTGTCTTGACGAGCCATACAGCTCCCAGCCGCCGAGGGCGAAATGTTGAAGTTATGAAAAGCGGAAAACGGGAGCGCGTCTTTCCGATTTGCAGAGCCAGTCTACACCCTCCCCTCAAAGGCGTTCCCTGGCGATGCGTGCGTAACCTAGAGGCAAAGACAGGCAGGCACCAGTGCGTTATTGCACATGTAGCTACACAACCGCTGGGGTTTGGCAAGGCTCGGGGAGAGAGTGCGGGCCGCACCGAGAGACCGAGTGCCCGACCGGGGGCATGTTTGCAGAAGGCTGGGCTGAGACATCCGCTTTTTACCCCGACTGCTTTCAATTTGCTGCTTTCCTGGAATCATGCAATTGCGAACCCACACACACACACACACACACACACACACACGCACACACACGTACGCCTGCACATGAACGCCCACACACGCACGCAGACACGAGCGCACACATTTATTAACGCGGATCATCAGATGGACCCTCAAAGCTGAAGTTCACTTAACCTGTTTGGTTAATTATCTGCTGTGCTGGCAGATAGTCTTTGGCTGCTATACAGATAACTCTCACTTGTAGTACACATGTACTTTGCATAAGTGCACTTGGATGAGAGTATACTTAGTTTGTGCCCTGAAATAGACTGGCAATCCCGTCCAGGGTGTGTCGTGGAAGTGGGATCAGCTCCATGCCCCCCTGCCCAGGATAAGCAGTTATAAAATGCCTCCCCAGGTTTGAAATAGGCTTAAACTGTATTGCATATAAAGTGCTGGGGTGAGGGGTTGTAATAGTGATAACCCCTCCCGCACACGCACACACACACACACACCAGCTAGCTAACAGACTGTTATGGTCACCATGTGCACCCACTAGGGGTCCTGCACGAAATCCCTCACCCTTATGGTCCATGTCAAGAAGGTATGAGGCTGTATGTGGAGGGGGGGGAGTTATTGTTTTTAAAAGTAAAACTTCAGAATGGAAATTACAAGAAGGGCCTATTTGAAATGCTGTTTTATCCTGATCGTCATAGCATGATGTGAGCTTGAGAGTTGTGTCCTGGTGATGGGAGAATGTGCTTTACTCACTGTCCTGATCGCTGCACGGTATTTTCGAGCCTCGTCGGTGGCTCTGATTGCCACAGAGTGTCCGTACGCTGGACGCAGGGTTTGGGTGCTTGGGTCCTGTGAGGAGCATGCCAGCGCCTCCTACAGGTCGGGCTTTGGTAGCGGAATGCTCATGTCCTTCTGTGTTCAGTAATGGTTGTGTTCTGTGCTGTTCAGGAATGGTCATGTTGTGCTGTGTTTAGTGATGGTCTATCTGTCAGTGTTAAGTGATACCTGTGTCCTTTGGCGTTCAGTATGAGTTATGCCTTGCACCATACAGTTATCACCGTGTTCTATGGTGTTCAGAAATGGTAATTTCTTGCAGCGTTCAGTGATGCTCGTGCCCCTCAGTGCTCAGTATTGGTCGGTTGGTGAAAGTCATATCCTGATAAAAGGGGTGGACTCGCTGGCAGACCCCCTGGAAAACCGGGCACCCATGCCAGCAGAGTGCCACCCCTCCCCTCCCCCACTGGACACCCCTGACTGACCCCTCATTCCGCCATGCCTCTGGGCCGAACCCGGGGTGCACCTCCCCGCATCTCCGCGGTGTCCCCATTCTCTCCCTGTGTTGTCTGTCTGAGCGTACTTCCCCCCCCCGCCTAGCAGGTGGCGCTCCAGCTGAGCTCCGGGGGCCCCTCTGGTGACGGCCTGCTGCCGCCACCCCCCGCACAGAGACTCCGGGTTTGAACCCAGTGCCGCCGGAAGCACGATATTCCTGACAGATGGGGCTTAGCGGCTTTTACAGAACACGGGAAAGAGCTGCAGCAGTTAAACAGCGTCTGCCTGACCTTCTGTTTTTAACGGACGCCTTTTCTTTCCAGGAATTCTGGTTAATAGGTGCAAGTCTGTTATGGGGGGGGGGGGGGGGGGTGTTTGCTCTGTATGTTTTTCTGACAGCTGTTTCTGCGTGTTTGTGTGTTTGGGACCCTCAGTGTGTCATCTGACCCTCACAGCAGTGTTCCGGCATGATAAAAGTTTAATAGGATTACGGGGAACTGCTCTCTTTTTGGGATAAACCCGGAACTTTAGTGGATGTTCTGCCTGTGCAGGGGAAAGAGCCCAGATGAGGTTCCAGTCCGCCTTGTCTCCAAGTCATTGTTTGCCGTGATCCGGATTCCATGTCAGGAACGTGCTCGCCTCTTTCCCACTGAGGTCCACATGTCACTGTTCGGTGTCCCCGCTCCATTACCACTGAGACCAGTACATTATTCCCTCCTATTTTCCACCTGCTCTTCCGGCAGATCCGGTCCGCTCAGCTCTTGCCTCGCCATTCCCGCTCGTCCCGTTTCTGCGTGACCTCACGCCCGGAACCCTGGTGTCTTTTGTGTTGGCTGCATGTGAGTCATCACCCAAAAGTAAAGTGCCCCCCCCCCCAGGTGCAGGAGGAGAGACGTGGGGGGGGGCGGGTCATTAGATAAATCCCATTTCTGCAGTAATCCACTCGTCCCTGGCCTGAGGGACTGGGAGGGCACTGGGTTTAACTACTGCCTTTCCCCCCCCCTCCCATTTTCCACATGGACAACTGAGTCCGGATAATTACTGTGTGCTCCACACTTAAAATAACAAGCCTGCCCTAATTAGAACAGTATCCGGATTACACCGGTGTGAGCAAGAGATGGAGGGAGAGCGAGAGATAGATGGAGATAGATAGAGGTGGTGAAATAGACAGACCCACATAGAGGGGCCAGTTAAATTGGGCTGCTGACACATGTGTCATACTCGCATATATTTGAGGTGAATCTTTTTTTTCCCTCCTTTCCCTATGCCCCCCTGTCTTCCGTGCCCACCCACAGGGCCCCCACCACCCCCGACCCCCCCTCCAGGAAGGACCCTTTTTCACACCAGGCCAGAATTTGGATGTAAAAACATCATGAATGGAAAAATGGGAGACATAGGATTTATATGTGGCAGGACTGGTAAAAACTACACGTCAAATTTAACTCTGAGTGGGGGAGGGGGGTTAAAATGCCCATTACACTGAACTGTGACAGAAATACTGCCCCCCCCCCAGATATAAATCTGACTGTACAGCTGTATCTGGTTCTGCTATGACAGACATCACATTGACTCCGCATAGCTGCTTGACAGAGACGTTTCAGCAGTTCCGATCTGCTGTTCAGCCTGGCCGCATCTCCATGGAAGCCTCATCCAGCTTCCGGGCCCTTCTGGCATCTCCCGGGGCTCTCTGAGGTCCGTCGGGAAGTTGTGTCCGACTACGTTACCCCTTCATGCCTTTGAGCGGGAAATCAAACGGCACCGGTTATATAAATTGCCCAGGCAGGAGGTGGCCGGTGACCGGGTATCTCAGTATCACACATGCGAAGCTCCGTGCCAGGCTGTGTCGTGTGATACCGGGATCCTTTGTATTCAACGGCCTCAGGGGAACCACAGAAAGATCAGACAGGATGGACAAAGGAGAGGAGTCCCTGGCAGTGGATGGATGGGCTGATCCCTGTGCAGCTTTTAGCCACAGGTTGGGATAATCCCGGGTTGGGACAGTCTCCTCACACTGAGGAGGCACGGGTGCCATGATCTTCACCCCTGGTCTTGAAAGCCAGCTGTGCTTGAACCACAGGGACGGCCGTGACCCAGCACTGCAGGCCCCCCTGGTGGGAAAGGTGGGCTGATGACTGGTGTCGTTGTGTCGTTCCAGAAGATTCCTGGATGATGTTGTGGGGGGGGGGGGGGGGGAGCAGGTATGGACGGAGCATGTCCTCTGCTCAGAGGGTGGTGCCGGCGTGTCCAACCCAGAGATGAGTCCTGTGACCCACGGAGGAACCTGTGGCGTTTGCGGTGTCTGTTGGGCCTGCAAGATGGGGACAGAGCTGGTCATTGTTCAGAACTGAAAGGAGGATGGAGACTCCTTCTCTCTTCTTATTTTCCTTCTCTTCTCTGGCCTGTTCCTCATTTCACCCTGACTCACCCCAGGGGTCGAGAACCGTCGGACGAGAAAGAACAGACGTTGCGAAATCAAAACTCGCGGCCTTCCTGGATTCTGTGGAAGGGTGGGTGTGTGTGTGGGGTGGGGAGGGGGGCCTTTGGAGAAGGGAAAGGGGGAGAGGGAGAGGAGATAAAGGGAGGAGAAGGGATAGTGTGAGGAGCAAAGAGGAGGAATGGGGGAGAGGAGGTGAATGTTAGAGATGAGCAGAAGAGAGGAAAGGAGAGAATGGAAGAGGGCACATGGGGAAAGAGGAGACGGGAGGATGAGATGGGAAGAAAGGAACTGAAAAGGGTGGAGGATGGAGGAGAGGAAGAACTGCATGCAGAGCCGTGCCAGTGAGTTTCGTATTTGGTGAAACAGTGACGGAGCAAAACGAAAATGGAAAACAAAACCGAGTCGGTTACGCGTCCCATCATTTGCGGGCATGTAAGCCACCCTGGTGCTCTTCTTCTACTGTTAGGTGTTGCTCTGTACGGCCAGCCTGAGATGTTCCTTTGCGGGAGGGGGGGTGATTTTTGGGGGCGCTAGTGCCCCGGATGCTGGCTCCAAGGCGCGCTCGTTCCTCTCTGAGTGGGTATGGCGGCTGGAATCCCAGTTATTTGTCCTGTTATGGAGTGAGAGGTGCAGGAATGCAATTAGTGAGACCGCAGGGGCCTCCTACGGAGCCGGGCCGGCGCCAGCGCCTCCGGCACCGGGCCCTGGTTGGGGGGAGGAGCTCCTTTGTTCCACTAATCAACAGAGGAGGTCACCTCAATATCGGCAAACACCAGGCCCCCCCCATTATAAGCGTGACTGGGTTGGGGGGGGGGGGGGCATGCCAACCACCCCTACTGTAGCAAATTTCTAAAAAGGCATGTTCCATGGTGCCAAAACTCAGGGGTAACTCCCGAAATGCACCTCTGTGAAAGGCTGGGCCCAGGGCATGCTGGGAGTCCCTCTTGGTACCTCTGGGTCGACTGAAACGGAGCTGCCGCTCATTTAGCAAAGGACTCACAAATGGAAACACAAATTAGAAATAATAAAAAATTAAAATAAAAAAATAATGCACACACCCACACACAGGTTTGTAATTATAACTTTGTTGGGATCTATCTATGATCATTCATTTCTATGGGGAAAACTGTAATCCCAACATGACGACCTTAACCCCCACCCACCGCTAACCTTGACCCCCACCCAGCCATAACCCTCACCATAAGTAGTGAAACAAAATACGAGGCTTTTGGCATTTTTTCTGTTTTGATTGCCTATACAGATCTTTGCGAGGACCTGAAAAACGGTCCCCACAATATCAAAATAAGAGATTTTTATCGCATTGTAGGGGTCATATTTTCCCCAATGAAACACACCACACACGCACACGCACATACATGTGGACCTGTTGATGGTATGTTAGATAGCTGTGTAGCAAAGCATGGATCCATTGTGCAGGCAGTGGCAGTATTAATACGTGTTTTACGGCTCAGAATCTGAGGATCTCATCTGTAGTGGTAACACATCATCTCCAGCAAACATGTGATATTCCAGCGGCTTTCTCAGCACCGGCAACCCAATTTGGTCCAGTTTCTGCATCACCCCCTCCTATGGAGCCTGACAGAACCAGTTGGAACCTGGGGTTATTTTCAGCAACAGCAGCAGAGTACCCCCACTATGACCTGATCCCATCCACCCACCACGTGCAAGTGGCGAGTAGCCTGGAAGCTTCCTCTTTCACTCTAGTGTGTGGTCTGGTCAAGTGACTATGTGGAAGGAGCTCGGGAGCAGAGAGAGGGGCTGGTGCGGGTCGCTGTGGAGATGGGTGTCGTGCTCCCCTCAACGTGGTCGGGGAGTTGGCATGATTCACACACAGCGCCCCCCCCCACCCCCACCCAGACGCGGTGTCGCAAGCCTGAGGTCGCGTGAAAGCTCAAACTCCGACCCACGTCAGGAATGTCACGTGAAGGTTTGGAAATCTGGTCAAGGGGCCAGCAGGCTCCACTGGCAATTGCTACCAACTTTTTCCATCACCACCCGTGAGCGTGACTCGTGACAAGGCACTATCCGCTCTGCTGAGCCATTTCCGGTGACATATTTAGCTAATAACGTGAATCAGCAATAAGAAGGATCGGGATTGGCGCCCGAACTTCTGAGCGAGGCACTGAAAGTGGTCATTAGAAAGGTTAACAGGCTAGCAGACACTAAACTCCTGTAAGGACTCTGGATTCTCCTATTAGTTATTTTTATTCCCAGGGCCCTGTGAACTAGATAAATCTCTGTCAGCCCATGGTAACTGGTATACCCATTAGTATTGTGATGATTTTTCATTCAGGAACTGGGTGGACATTACATAACAAAAGACTCATAACCGTTTAAATGTTTGGTTCTCCTTCTTGATGCGAAGAAGCTCTCGTACAGAGAAAAAGAGGTTCCGCTACTTTAATATGCAGCTTCCGGAAGCAGATACAACTGGCTGGTAACTGATGCTAGTTAGCATTGGTGCAATGGGCCACAGTTGTTCCTGAGCCGGTAGTGTAGTGTTGACTCGTGGTCCAAAAGAAAGTTCTACTGGAGTGTCTCTAAACTGAAAATATCCCCTCGTTCACCCGGAGCGTGTGTGAGTATGCTGTTTGGAGGAGGCGTAGCTGGGAAGGGAGACGTGTGAGGTCATGTTGGGAGAAGGTGGTAGGAGGTGGTGGTGTTTGTGTGAAATCAGGTGTGTGGGGTGATGGTGCATGTTGGGAGACGGGGGCAGTTTATGGAGGTTGAGTGCGTGTGAGTCTGGGTCTGGATTTCAGGGACTTGTGCCGCTGGTTGTATAGAGCAGACCTCAGAGTGTGGGGGTTGGATGTTTTGATGTGTCTTTCTGTTTGGGGACGACATTTGTGAGGCTGGAATTCCATGCGGTGTAAATCAGGATAAGTGGGAATGGCGTGTTGGAGAAGGTGTGTGTATATGTGTTTATGTGTCCGGGCCGGCCCTCTCCGGGCACGGTGCCCACGTGTGTCACGTTGGCTGAGCCGAGCGAACAGAAGGCCTTCACTAGGCCTGCCTGTGTGGGTGGACTCCGGGATTCACCGTGAACACCCCAGCAAGCCAAGGACGCCTCCCAGCCGTCGCCTTGGCAGCGCTCGCTGTCCTGTGTGGACAGGTATTACTGCATCGCTAGGGACACATTTCTCTGCAGAAAGAAAACAACATCTGAAAAAAAAATCAGCTTGAGAGGAATGTAAACCTTCTCCGCTAGTAAACAACTCGCCAACCTTCACAGCTGCTGGTGTGTTGTATGTAATATCATGTGGCGGACATAACGTGATATTATATCCCTGACGCTCAAAACGTTTTACTGTCAAAACAGTAGCTGGAGGATTCAGCTGAAAGCAACTTGAGCTTGACTTGGCTTGGCTTCCTCTGGCCTCAGCAAACTCTTCCTTTCAGATGTGGAGTTGGCGCCTCTCCACGCTCCCTCTCTTCCTCTACTTCTCTTGGTCATTTGCTTGAGTTCACGGCTCCTCCTCTGCCCCCCGTTCTCACTCCTGTTGTATCTCACTTCTCTCTTTTGACTCCTTCTTCCCTGCGTATCCTATTTGCGCAAGACGCGGTGTGTTTAACAAGCTAAACTCGGCGTCCCTCAAGCCCGTAGCTGGTATTTGTTACAGGAACCAAACGCTAGCAGATGTTTGGGCTCCCCCCACAGTGCTGGCTTGTCTCCGATCCCGCGACAAAACTCCTGCAGCAAAGCTACCCAGTGATACCATGATAGAGGTTGACGACGTCAAGGGGTCTCTGTGGATGAGATGCTAACAGGTTCATCGTATCCAGTCATGCTAAGCTACGATGCCAAGAAAGACAGGTCCAATCTGTGAGAGCGCCCACACCTCCACCCCAACCGCCACCCCCATCCGCCCCCAGCTCTCACCATAAGGCACCCGCTGCAACACCTGCACTGCCAACTTCATGATGTCATTCCCTGGCACGGCCGGCTCCTCTTCGCGCTTAATTCGGCACGATTAGCGCCGCGTGGCCTCCGAGATGGCTGGCCGCTAGCCGGCGTCCGGAATCCGCGGCGAGGCCCGGCGGGAGATCCGCAGGGCTCGTTCCCGATCCATGATATCACCAGAATTCTGCTGGCCTCCTTTCGGACCGCCGACCCAGAAGCTTCGGCGAAACCGGGAACAGGGAGGAAGGCGAGGGTAAACGACCGTGTCGGGTCAGCTTCGACAAGCAGGCAGATGAAGCCCAACTGGGCCGCGTTTCAGGAAGTGAACGATTGACTGGATTCCAGTTACAGAGGACAGGGTTTCCCAGTCACACCAGTGCTTTCGCGTATGTCTTGTTAAAAGGGTCCTCTTTACCTTGAGGCCTCACTTGACGGGTAGCACCTGGCTGCCGGTTGCGATGGCAGGTCACATCTGCCGCTCTCAAAGCAGCGAACCATGTCCAACTAGTAAGTAGTCGGTAAGTAGTCGGTAATAGTGTCGGGTGTGTGTGGTGGGTGGTGTAACACACTCATCCGTGACGCCAGCCCTCCTTGTTCCCTGACGGCTCCGGCTGCCTCGGCTCTGTGTTGCTAACGAGTGAATAACGTCAGGATATCACATTAGTGCAGAGACATCAGGCAGTTTTCCCGGGATATTATATCGCCGAGGAAACATCCAGCAGGTTTGTCTGCATATTATATCAGTGAGGCAAAAATATCCAGGTGAGCCAAGAGGTTGAGGCTGGTTTAATAGGTACACCCTGCTCGTTAACACAGACAGCCAATCGCGTGGCTCCAACTGAATGTATACAGCACACAGACAAGGTCAAAAGGTCTGGTTACTGTTCATTTGAGCTTTACAATGGTTACGATGTGCAATCTAAGTGATTTTAAACATGGCGTGATTGCCGGTGCCAGAAATGGCGGTTTCCGGCATCCAAGAAACAGCCGCCCTCCTGAGATTCAGGCACGCTACAGTGTCTAGAGTTTACAGAGAATGATATGACGAACAAAAAGCATGGAGTCAGCAAAATTAACACCTTGTTGATGAGAGAGGCCAGAGGAGGATGGCCAGATTTGTTAAAGGTAGCAGGGAAGACACGAGTGAAAAGATAACAGCTCAGTACAGCTGCAGTGTGCAGAAAGGCTTCTCTGAACTCACCTTCCATTGAAGTGCTTCTGAAGCAAACGGGGCACTATGTAAGTTTACCTAAGGCATCAGCAAGGCGAAACCAGGCTGGCTTTCCAGGCCGTGAGGGGTAGTATGTCAGCGACACTCTGTACTCTCCGTGAATCATTTGCTGAGATCTGTCTCCAATTTCTGAGGCGCGTTGCCTAGGAGGAGAAGATCCTGCTCTGCTTGGCGGTCCTCCTCTCTGTTTGTGAATCACACCTGGGCCGTAATGGACACTGATGGGGCCAAGGGCACCCCGGGGGGCCTAGAGGAATCAGCTTGCCCTGGAGCAGTCCCAGCAGGGGCACTGCGCTCAGCCAGCGTTTTCACGCTGCGAGCATTCCTCCCCATGGTGGTGGAGGGGGGGCATTCGCCCCATCCTGGCCACAGCGACACTCCATATTGCTGTGCCAGTGCAGGAAGGGGGAAGATGGCATGTTGATAAAATTCTGTGCATTTGCATCCCCCACGTCTGACGGTCCTTGGAAACATGAAGGGAAACCTCCCTCCTCGCATGGCAGAATCGACAGGACCTCCTCCGCCCCCCGAAGAACATCTGAGGCTTTCTGCCACCACCCTCCCATCTCCCACTGATGATGGTAATCAGGTGGCCATTTATGCAGCAAGTCAGCAGGGACTGGTTGGAGCCAGAACAATCCGGGTCTTTTGTCAACACAGGGTGTGAAAATTAAAGAATAATATGGGGGGGGGGGGGGTGAAAAGGGTCCTGGAGCATGCTCCTGTGACCCGTGATGCCCCTCCCCCCCACCCTTGGACTCGCATGGTTCTGAAAACAACACGCTAACAACACGCTAACAACGCGCCGGCTGCAACAGTGTGTCTACCTTCGCGCTGGATACAGACATGCAGTGGTGGTCGCTCCTGAGATACAGCAGGAGAACGCTAGTTACCCGGAGTGAGAGAGAGAGAGAGAGAGAGAGAGAGAGACTTGTGAAATGTGTAAAGCCCACAACACTATTCTAGATAAGCTCGTGGAAGATGTGTGTGTGGATGGATGGATGGATGGGATGGATACTAGCTGTCTGTGTTCCCTAGGATTATCTGTACTGCATAAGCAGTTATGGATTGATTTTGGATGAACTATCACCGTTACATAATCTCGGATTGCATTATTGTCTTCCCATTCCCCCAGTCTGATGTCCATTGCTGGACAGACAGCCAGTTCGGCTCGGAATGGGATGGGATCAGTGCCCGGTTGATGAGCGCTGAAGTGGCTCTGCTGACATCCTGCCTTGCGGCTGGCAGCCCCATTCATCGGCAGGATCTCTACGTTCCGATAGGTCATGGCATCTTGTACCTGTGGCTCGTCTCCACGTCCAGCTCGACTGCTGCCAGTGGGCTTTCGAAAGGCAGAAATCAAGGGTGCGGGGGTGATGTGGGGGATGCATTAGTTCAGAGAGCAGCAGAGCACCCTCACACCGCCAGGGATAGGGTTCGAATCCCACCCCTGCTCTGTGTGTGTGGAATTTGCTTGTTATATGCATTGGTCAGAGTGAATTGGTGTCTCTAAGTTGCCCTTAGTGTGTGAGTATGTCCGTGCCCTGCATGGGGCTCGTATCCTGCCCTGGATGTCCCCTGCCTTGGACCCTGCACTTCCTGGATGGCCTGCAGGCTCTCTGTGAGCCTGGCAAAGAAAGAAGGGTATGGGTTCTGTACCAGACAGCTTCCTCTTTAAAACATTCCCTGTTTCACCATGGATCCTTGTCACCCATTGGTCAGTCACGCCTGCAGTGAGGTCACGGGGTCGCCTCAAGTAACGCGTCACGGCCAAACGGTCACAGCTGTTCCTCATGCTTGAGTCTGGCGCCTTCCTCTGGGGGAAAAAAAAATGTAAGGGGTTAGGGTTAAAATAGTAGGACTCCAAATCGTACTGATGACATCTCCTGTGGCATGGGGGGGGGGAAATTAGGAGGTGCACGGCTTAACTCCCCCATCCCACACAGGTCTGCCTCCTCAGATCACAGCTCCATTACGGAGTCTAGATGGGACCTTCCAGATGTTCGCAGACTGACTTGCCCTGTCATGCTTCACCAAGTACCTCTGCTGAGATGGGGCCTGTTGGGCCCTGCCCCTTGTCACCTGATGATTTGGAAGCAATCGCTGTGCAGCCATTTACTCTGTCTCTGTTCCATGGTAACCCAGGACAACACGCGAAATGTCATTCATTAAAATAGTCTGAGGGTGTGTCGAGGTAGGGGGTGCAGGCTTCACGTCTGAAAAGGATCTCCAAAGAGATGAAAACGAGGTCATCGTCGCGGCCTATCAGGCGAGTGCAGATCAGCCCGCTGTCCAGGTCTGTCTGATCGGATGTTCAGCTTAAAACGCCGAGTGACTGTGCCTATTGGCCCTCCCCTCCAAGCACCCGCCCCCCCCAAAAGCACAATAATGCTTCATCACAGCTTCCTTTAATCCCAATCTGCATGACGTGCTGATTGCCTACTGCAGATATTCGAAGGGTGGGGGGTAGTTTCACCTACAGGCCATGCACACAGGGGCAGATGAAGAGGGGAGGGGGCGTGGTCTAAACCACCTGGAGATAAGGTTCTGGAGGATAAAGGGGAAAACGATAGAGAGGGTTTCTCGTACGCATGGATTATGCTCCGTGTACTTTCTGTTCCTCTCCACCCACCTGTGAATGGACATATACTTCACCTCTCTACCCCAGGCAGAGTTAGATACTCTCATTAATGAATAAACAGTGAAGCAGGAAGGGTCCAAACGGCATCCGGGGAGGGGGGCTCTGGTAGGCCCTGTTAATAAAGGCGTCTAATTGTCCACGGGGCAGAAGGGTGATGCACTCACACACACACACACACACACACACACAGGTTTGTGGGGACTCTCCATTCACTTCTATGGGGAAAACTAATCCCAACAAGACGACCTTAACCCCACCCAGCCCTAACCTTAAC